>NW_015546171.1:14892-15997 GCF_001515605.1 Sinocyclocheilus anshuiensis | reverse complement strand
TGGTGAGGACGCAGCATCAGATCTGAAGATGATCTACTTACTGTGTTTGTTTTTTGTATGTCTGTGTAGATCAGATGAATAACTGAAACACTTCCCACATGCAGTGCAGTGATATAGTTTCTCTCCAGTGTGGATCCTCTCATGTGATTTCAGATTTGCTGAATCACTGAATCTCTTGTCACAGTGTGAACACATAAGGTTTCTCTCCAGAGTGGATCCTCTCATGTGTTTTCAGATTTGCTGAATCACTGAATCTCTTGTCACAGTGTGAACACATAAGGTTTCTCTCCAGAGTGGATCCTCTCATGTGTTTTCAGATGTGTTGACTGACTGAATCTCTTGTCACAGTGTAAACACTTGTAAGGTTTCTCTCCAGAGTGAATCCTCTCATGCAGTTTTAAACTGCTAGCTGAAGTAAAAGTCTTTTCACACTCAAAGCACATGTACTCTCTCACAGCAGTATGTATTTTCAGTATGTATTTTCTGATGTACCTGTAAAATCTGTACACGTGAAAAACTATTTCCACACAAATAACATGAATGTGGCTTCTCCTTTGTATGAACTCTCAGGTGTTTCTTCAGGTATGAAGCCCACAAAAATGTTTTGCCGCATTGATCGCATGTGTAGTTTCTCTCCAGTGTGGATGTTCATGTGTTCCTTAAGGTTCGATGATTGTGTGAAATTCTTCCCACACTGATCACAAGTGAATCACAAGTGAATGGTTTCTCTCCAGTGTAAACTCTCATGTGTGTCGTAAGGTCTCCTTTTTGTGCAAATCTCTTCCCGCACTGATCACACGTGTACGGTTTTTCTCCAGTGTGGATCCTCTCATGTCTTTTCAGATTTGCTGACAGACTGAATCTCTTGTCACAGTGTGAATACTTGTAAGGTTTCTCTCCAGTGTGTATCCTCTCATGCAGTTTCAAATGTTCAGCTAAAATAAAAGTCTTTTCACACTCAAAGCACATGTACTCTCTCACACCAGTGATCTGTTGAAAAATCTAGATTTTCATTATTATACAATAATCTCAGCCACACAAACATATACAATATTCCTCTTAAATCACATATTTCACACCAAAACACAACTACAAACAACAAACA
>NW_015546171.1:11264-14345 GCF_001515605.1 Sinocyclocheilus anshuiensis | reverse complement strand
GGGGGGGGGGGGGGGGGGGGGGGGGGGTAGGGGGATCCAGATATGATCAATTATGAAACAGTGTCCCATAAGGATTCAACGTAAGATAAAAAGATCTGCCAGAGCTTGTGAAACTTTCCAGAGGAGCCTCGGATAATATACTTAAGGTGCTCAAGTTTAAGATAAGACATCACCTCTACTACCCAGTGTTTGTGAGATGGTGGCCTTACCTTTTTCCAACTGAGAAGAATCAGGCGCCTAGCCAATAATGAGGAAATGGCGCTGATTTCTACCTGATTAGCTGATAGGTGCACTTCTTCCGGCACTACACCGAAAATGGAAGTCAAGGGATTAGGGTCCATGTCTTTGTCACATATAGATGAAAATGTTCTGAAGATGTCTATCCAAAAACTTTTTAATCTGGGGCATCCCCAAAACATATGGCTCAGGTCTGCTGGTCCCAAACCACATCTGGGTCTAGATGAATCTGACCCCGGATACATCTTAGCCAGCTTGCTCCTAGACAGATGGAGCCTATGAAGCACTTTGAATTGTAGAAGTCCATGTCTAATACATACAGAAGATGTGTGTACCAATTCTATTGTCCACTGCCAGGCTGTATCTGATATTTCTATTCCCAGTTCCTCCTCCCATTGCCTCCTTATATTGTCTAGTGATGGGGAGGCAGTTCTTTGAATAACCTCATATAGAATAGACAACATACCCCTTCGAAAGGAAACAAAGGATTCAAGAGAATAGGGGCAGAAGGCAACGCTTGTTTACTATTGAAGTAAAGTCTGAACTGTGACCATATTCTGAGTGATCCACAGACAACTGGGCTATTCGTAGAATAGTGTGTGCTCACTGGGATTGGATCACAGAGCAGTGAACGTAGAGATACTGGATTAGACATGTTCTGTTCCATCAGTAACCAAATTGGAGCTTCATCACTCGATAAATCAGAAAGCCAAAATATCAGTTTGTGTAGGTTGGCTGCCCAGTAGTAATATAAAAAATTTGGCATTGACTATCCACCCTCTTCCTTCTTTCTTTCCAGATACTCTTTTCTTATGCAAGGAATTGTTTTATCCCAAAGAAACATGGAAATACAATGATTCAGATATTTGAAAAATGATTTGGGAATAAAAACAGGCACGGTCTGAAATAAGAACAAGAATCTTGGTAATATTGTCATTTTAATGGAGTTGATCTTCCCAGCCAAAGATAAAGGAAGGATTGACCACCGCACCATGTCTTGCTTGGCTTATATCTGCGTGTTACACTCACACCTAGATAGAGAAATTTATCAAAGCTTACTGCGAATGGGAAGGATTGGAAAGACATTTGTTGTGCTCTTTGATTAATAGGGAAAATAAGACTCTTTGCAAGTTAATTTTGTATCCCGAAACATTTCCAAAATCTGAAATAATTGTAAGGGCTTTCGGTATAGAGGAATCTGGATTAGATAGGAAGAGGAGGAGATCGTCCGCATAAAGCAGAAGCTTATGCTCGTGTCTCTCCCTTAGTATTCCACGCAAGCCATCTGTATTCCTTAACAAGATTGCGAGAGGTTCGATGGCAATATCGAAAAGCAGGGGGGACAGAGGGCAACCCTGTCTTGTCCCCCTAGAAAGTGGAAAGCACTTAGAAATTATATTATTTGTTCAAATGGATGCTTGAGGCCTAGTATATATAATTTTGATCCAAGAACAGAATACGGGGCCAAAGACAAACCTTCCAAGTGTTGCGAGTAAATAAACATTCAATTCTATCAAATGCTTAGTGAGCATTTAAAGATATTAAGATTTCTGGATTAATATTGTTTTTGGTTGAGTAGATAACATTAAATAAGCGATGAAGATTGTAAAATAACTGCCTCCCAGCAATAAAACCAGTTTGATCCGGGTGAATTACCTTTCTCGTGACTGGTTCAATTCTGATTGCCAGCACTTTAGCCAGGATCTTATAGTCACAGCAAAGTAAACTGATCGGACGATAAGATTCACACTTAAGCGGATCCTTATCCTTTTTAAGAAGGACCGATATGACAGCCTGCGTCATGGATAGGGGGAGAGAGTTTGAAACACGGGCCTCCTCAAATACCTTACACAACAGAGGTGCTAGCTTGGCAGAAAACCTCTTGTAAAACTCGGCCAGATAGCCGTTGGGACCTGCCGCTTTTCCAGATTTTAATTTCTTAAGTACTTTTAAAAGCATGCACTTTCGTACTTTTTCTTAAGTAAAAATCTGTCTTTACAACTTTCACTTGTAGTGGAGTAGTATTTGACCAGTAGTATCTGTACTTTCACTCAAGTAATGAAGTTGTGTACTTTGTCCGCCTCTGCCAACGCTGGTATCAATACTATCTATATTAGGATCGATCTGCCCACCGCTAGAAGAAGAAGGGCTGCTAATGTAGACAACCCCGCCCCCCCCCATACAAATAAATAAAAATAATAAATAATCCTTCATAGCATTTAGATAATAAAACTGAAATTATAATTACTTTTCCTGATTCATATACAATCAGCAGACAATAAAAGTTGTTGATAAAATATTACAAGTAAAGATAATGTATTAATAAAAAGGGGAACATTAATATGACATTAATATTATTAACATAATATGAAACCCATAAGTAAGTAAAATTATAAAATTTATATCATGAAGCAAAATGATGACTATTAACTATGACTATTTGACATTGCTCTTTGTGGAGGAACTCCATCTTTGAGTTGATCTGAATCTCACAGTTGAATCTGCTGGTTTTGAAGATGAAGATGAACTTTATTCACTGTGAAAACTTGTGTTAGGACAGATTTATCCAGACAATATTTTATTGCTTGATGCATTATTGTGTTGCATTTGTTGAGGACGCAGCATCTGATCTGAAAGAGCTGGATCTGAAGATGATCTACTTACTGTGATTGTTTTTTGTATGACTGTGTAGAGCAGATGAATCAGTGAAACACTTCCCACATGCAGTGCAATGATAAGGTTTCTCTCCAGTGTGGATCCTCTCGTGCTGTTTTAAACAGTTTGCTGAAGTAAAAGTCTTTTCACACTCAAAGCACATGTACTCTCTCACACCAGTATGTATTT
>NW_015546171.1:9733-10528 GCF_001515605.1 Sinocyclocheilus anshuiensis | reverse complement strand
CACACTGATCACAAGTGAATGGTTTCTCTCCAGTATGAACTCTCATGTGAAGCTCAAGAATATGTTTGTATGTGAAAATATTTCCACACTGAGTGCAGGTGAAAGATTTAGTGACTCTTCTTTTCCTTAAATCGTTCTGTTTGGTTTGAGAGCAACTCAAGGGTTTTTCTGCAGTTTTGACATTATTTTTCTCCTCATCTTCACTCAGTTCCTCACTCTCCTTGTTTTTTTCAATCATCTCTGAAATAAAATAATGGTTTATTTTCAGTAAAGTAAATCTAAATTTGCTTTAAGCTTTATAACTGTCAGCATTATTAATGAAGATTCAGGGTTCATCATAATTCATCAGGGTTTCTTAGTGTTTAAGTTTGGTCATTTTGATGCATCTTTTTAAAAAAATTTTTTTAATAAATTATATGTCCCTGAAACTTTCCATGAATGAGGTACATTGATCTTAAATTTATTATTTTTAAAACAATATAAATCAAAAATCCTGTGTTTCTATAAGGATAACTATCAAATGTTTGATCAACTACACAATTATCTAGCATGCATATTATTGAAAAAAGTACCCCATTACAACAAATCTTAAACTGCTTGAAGCTTTACAACGTTCTGCATTCTGCATACCCCGGCGAGCAGAGCTCATTAGCATTTAAAGATGAATGAAGAATAAACACCAACCTCCGTGTTCCTCCTGTTTTATTATTCTGCAGGGTTCTGGTTCACTCGTGTTCTCCTCACTCTCCTCTTTCACAAACACCATCTTCACAGCAGCAGATCTCAGTTCAGATG
>NW_015546171.1:7365-9612 GCF_001515605.1 Sinocyclocheilus anshuiensis | reverse complement strand
TGCACAAAGAAAACAAAAATAACGACTTTATTCCACATTTTCGTCTCTACTGCGTCACTTGTGGACGCGCGTTCAGGACTGTATCATGACGCGAGCGTGTGGCGGCACTGACCCAGATCCGGCGTAATGACGTCATCACACCGGATCTGGGTCAGCGCCGGTGTCATGAGAAATCGAGTCCCCCCTCGAAATCGGGTCCGCTTAGGACCAAGGCGGTAGCTGTTTTAAATGCCTGATCAAAAGTCAACACTTATGTTACTATTTCGTTGTGAATATATGTATGGTAAGTGCAAATGCGTGGTGTATAAGCTAACCTAGCAGGCTAACCGGGTAGCTGTATGCTATGCTAGTACGCGAGTAACCAAAAAAACCCCAATAAAAACGAGAAATGTTTGATTTCACAACCTATAGCTTTGGTTATATACTAGCGTATGAAACATGTAATTTAAAAGACATTAATGGTCATTATAACGAAGTTCAAATAACATAAATCAAAGCGCGATTTTGCAGGAATTGTAATCAGGTGCTAAAAATAATACCCAATAAAAGTTCGTTGAGCAAATGGGATCACTCGGGGTCCTAAGCGGACCCGATTTCGAGGGGGGACTCGATTTCTAATGACAACGGCATCTTTGTTTCCAGGCGGAACGTTAAAGAATGCGACACAATAATTCAACCAATCCGACGACGACTTTGAAACTCCTGAAGTGTTTCCACTTTTGTGTGCCATATGCATCAGACGTTTAGCCAACAGTCCGTGGGCCTAACATCTGAGGCTGAAACTATCTAACAGACTTGTTTATTGTTATTAATTTACATTTTATTAAAACCTGCAAAAATCTTTCTGTCGAGTGATGTAAATAAATTTTACAATTTTTATTTTTACAATATTGTGCATGCATATTATATTTAAAGTTGCTTAAGCGTAATCAAGGAGTTTATAAGACTGGTTTATTCATTATTTTATACACACAAACCCCATGTTTCTATATGAAGAACTATTAAATATGTTTGATCAACTGCACAATTATCTAACAAATATTATTGAAAAAGGTATCCAATTACAACAAATCTAAATCTGCTTGAAGCTTTATAACATCCAGCCTCATTAATGAAGAATCAATAATAATCACCAACCTGTTAGTTCTTCAGTATCTTCAGTGTGTTTGATTCTGCAGGGTTCTGGATCTCTCATCTTCTCTCTGTCCTCTTTAATAAACTCAGTCTTTGCAGATTTCAGCTCTTCCTGATGATTTGATGCTCCTCTTCACTTGTGAACTGATGGGAGTATTCCAGCATTTATTGGTGAACTGTTGAATGTGTGATTGTTGTGGGAGGAGCTTCACTGAACATGACTTTCTGTGTGGAAGAAGCAGATTTTCCCAAATCAACAATAAATCAGTCCGTTTTTAAACTAATTTAGACATTTAAGCATTTATGTAAGTGAAGCAGATGTCCTCCAAATTCTATATTTGAAGAGACCAGAGTCTAACAAATACAAAGTGTTGTTTCTTTGTAAATCATTATATTACTGTATTAAACGAAAAAGCGTAAACACAAAGAGCAGATCAATTTAAAATGCTCATTCAGTAACACTGCACTCACATTCTATATTTTATTTTTCATTCTGCCTTAGTATTAACATATAAGAAGATATCTGTCTAGAAATATAGAAAATAATACAATGTAAATTCTTCCAAATATATATAACAGTAAGAATGAAAAATTAAAGCATAAACACAGACATATGATGACACCCATCACGATTAACTACGTATACGCTAACGGCGATGTTTATTTCAATCCGAAATTCAAATTAAAATATGGAATAATATTCTTTACAGAAGCTCTAAATATTAAAAATGTAATTCAAACTTACCTGCTTGAACTTGATCGGGGTGTTTTCCCAGCTAACAAAAAAAGGTCCCCAGGACGTCCCCTAAATGGCCTCTGCGAACGTCCCCCGGACGTCAGCGTGTAGGGCCCCCTGACATCGAGCGGACGTTCGCGAAGACGTCCTTTGGACGTTCAAGGGGACGTTCACAGGACGTGCAGCGGCCATTCGAGACGTTTAGGGGACTTTAGCTTTAAGTCCTCTGAATGTCATTTTATTTTACTTTTAGGTTAATCAAAGACAACAGACACGTTGTATGGAGCAAAATACGCTTATTTTAATCGAACAATTGTAAAGTTGCTGTGCTCTTTCCGTGTGTGTGTGTGTGTGTGTGTGTGTGTGTGTGTGCGTCT
>NW_015546171.1:0-3662 GCF_001515605.1 Sinocyclocheilus anshuiensis | reverse complement strand
TTATGTAACCATGGTTCCCTGAGTAGGGAATGAGACACTGCGTCCTCTAGGTTTCTTGCCATGCTGCGGACGCAAGCTTCAGACGAAGATGTGAATGATGTGTGCTCCCGGCGCCTATTTATACTATAGTCGCACCGGTAGTGACGTCATGGCTGTCGCCGGCCAACGAGTTGGTGTTTCTTCAATGTATGCTTCAGACACGGGTCACGACGAGGCGTTCCCCATAGCGACCCCTAGAGGACGCAGTGTCTCATTCCCTACTCAGGGAACCATGGTTACATAAGTAACCTGAGACGTTTCATTTGACTTCAGCTGCTTTACAGCCGTTTCAGTTTCATCCAGTCTATTAAATTCAATCAAGTCTCTTTATGTAGCAATAATAAACTGTAAGTGGTTTTTCATAATTTCTCCAGTACTGAAAGCAGAACCGATCACCAGATCAGAGCTTATCAATACTATGGTCTTTCATATTTTAGCCCCAGAGCTCATTTAATACCGGGTTCAGATACCATCCCTTACTTACAGAAGAAGCACAGAAGAATCAGTTACAAATCCATGACAGTATATCTTGCATCTGCATTTTCAAAAATTCATCATAAGTGGAGGATTTATTTTAAAAACAACAATGAAGAACAAGTTAACAATAAATCTTGGTGTCTCTTAAAAGTGTGACAGCCTCTTCTTCAGCTTCCTGAACAAGAACGGTTTGTAAAAAGCTACTTTCCTTCATGAGAGAGTAAGCAAACTACAAGTGACACATATGCATTATAAGACAACTGAACATAAATTATGTCATTTATATCATGAAGCAAAATTATATACAAGAATTAAACTTTCTGCCATTGTTCTTTGGGGAGGAACTCCATCTTTGAGTTGATCTGAATCTCACAGCTGAATCTGCTGGTTTTGAAGATGAAGATGAACTTTATTCACTGTGAAACTTCAGATAATGTTTCTTTTTCATGTCACTTGTAATGTCTGGTTAGAACAGATTTATCCAGATTATATTTTATTGCTTGATTCATTTTTGTGTCTCATTTGTGGACGCAGCATCAGATCTGAAAGTGCTGGATCTGAAGATGATCTACTTTGATACGGTTACTCTCCAAGTGAATCCTCTCGTGTGTTTTCAGATTTGCTGAATCACTGAATCTCTTGTCACAGTGTGAACACCTGTAAGGTTTTTGTCCAGTGTGAATCCTCTCATGCAGTTTTAAACACTTTGCTGTAGTAAAAGTTTTTTCACACTCAAAGCACATGTAATCTCTCACAGCAGTATGTCTTTTCTGATGAACTTTTAAATGTATTGGCTGTGAAAAACTCTTTCCACACAAATGACATGAATGTGGTTTCTCCTTTGTATGAACTCTCAGGGGTTTCTTCAGGACTGAAGCCCTCAAAAATGTTTTGTTGCATTGATCACATGTGTATGGTTTCTCTCCAGTGTGGATGCTCATGTGATCCTTAAGGTTTGTATATAATTATTTTCTATTCTTAACTGTTTTAAATTCGTTTTAAACCTCTTAAATCAATTTTTAAATAATGTTCAACGTTTTAAATTCCTTGTTTTATTGTTGTGATTATTTTTTATTATTATTATTTTATGTAAAGCATTTTGAATTACCACTGTGTATGAAATGTGCTATATAAATAAACTTGCCTAGTCTTCACTTGTAAACTGATGGGAATATTCCAGCATTTATTGCTGAATTACAGTGGGAGGAGCTTCACTGATGATGCGATTCTTGTGGGAGGAGCTTCATTGAAGGTGAATTGCAGCATGTGAGGAGCTATCTGCCAAAATAAAAAATATAGAAAATATAACTTACTGCAGATCGTTTTCACGGCACAATATGAATTGATTTTTTTTTTTCAAATAATGGTAACAAATATAGTTGAAAACATAAACACAGAAATACATCTACAGATTTGTAACCAACAAATGCCCTCAGTATTGACACCAGATCTCCTGTAAATTGCTACTTAAAGCTCATTTCATTGAAGACATCAGCAGACTCAAATAATGTGTTTCTATCAGCAAACCCTCAGAATAAAGAGAGATGATCTGCTGATGATCTGAATGTCTTGTTGAATGAGTGTTGATAGTCTGAGGCTCATCAATATTAAACTAAAATTGCTTGTGTAATAGATTAATAATAATATAAATCATATAATAATTACATAAATCATATAAAATAACTCTTAAGTAATTATTATAAATCATATAATAACTATATAAATCATATAAAATAACTCTTAAGTAATTATCATTAAAGCCAGACATTTTTTTAACTTTAATTTGGAGCAAGAGAACCTGGGGGAGGGACTTTTTGCATCAGACGTGTCACTTTGCTCACATTTGATTGGTCTAGTTTCCGTTTGGGATCTCTAACCCAGAACATAACCTGCCCCGGAGCAGGTTAGCTGTGGAGTGTAAGTTACTATGGCAATGAATTACTATTACTATGGCCGCTAAAAGCCAAGCCTCTTTTATGGTACCTAAAATCCAGGACTGGTGCAAAATAACTTAAATTTACCTGGCTAGCCAGCTAATCCAGCTTCATGGTACAGGCCCCTGGCTCCTGCCGCTTTCTTTCCCTCTCTTAAGGTTGCCAGGTTTTCACAGCAAAACCCGCCCAATTGCTACTCAAAACTAGCCCAATCGCTTTTCAGGGGGGATTCAGTGGTTCCCCTGGTAAAAGTTGCATTACAAAATTCTTCTTACAAAATGTTATTACTACTGACAGCATGTAATTATGTAATTTAATTGTCATTTCATCATGATAATATTATGGATTATCAATATATATTTGTAGGCCCCCCTCGTTGAGGGCCCCAGTTCCACTATTACCCCCTGTCCAACGCACCTGTGCACAAAATTCAAAACCAGAAACAACAAACTAGTGAAATACTATCTTGAATCATTTAAAGCTGAATTGTTCAATCAGTTATTTAAAACATCGTGAATATGACGAAATCAGACAGACGCAGTATGTAATTTTCCCCGTAGGCTATTATTTTCCCTCTTCTCGACTCCAGTCCAGCGGGTGGCGCTGAAACACAGACGCTTGTTTGCCAAACACCATTAAACCTCAGAGGAAGAAGAGTTTCACCCTGTTTTTATACAGCCTATGGTTTCACCATGCTCTGTTTTGTTTTGTTGTGATGCTGATTTAATACAAACTGTTAGGAATGTTGTTTCTGTAAATATAAAAATACAGTTTTTGAATCAGGTCAATAAATACATGTAATAATCTCATCCTCACAGTCGTGACTAAGTTTTGAAGCAAGCAGGAATATCTGGAGGAGTATCATCTGAACTGAGATCTGCTGCTGTGAAGATGGTGTTTGTTAAAGAGGAGAGTGAGGAGAACACGAGTGAACCAGAAACCTGGAGAATAAAACACGAGGAACCAGAACCCTGGAGAATAAAACACGAGGAACCAGAAACCTGGAGGATAAAACACGAGGAACCAGAAACCTGGAGGATAAAACAGGAGGAACAAGGAGGTTGGTGTTTATTCTTCATTCATATTTAGTGACTGTTTGTGGTACATAGGCTTACAAAGCTTTAATCCTCTGAGGTCTGAGGGTGTTTTGGGGCCCTGGAAAATAATAAATAAAAAATATATAAAAACATCATAAAAAATAAATGAATAATC
>NW_015546170.1:725-915 GCF_001515605.1 Sinocyclocheilus anshuiensis | reverse complement strand
ATAAATTTAATGCAGGATCTAGAAAAAATCTTATCGTGATTAAACTAGAAAAATGTAAAATAAATGAACAAAAACAATTTCTAAAGTTTGGGCTCCTAAACATTAGATCACTCTCAACCCAAAGCAGTTATTGTAAATGAAATGATCACAGATAATAGTTTTGATGTACTCTGCTTGACTGAAACCTGGC
>NW_015546170.1:0-132 GCF_001515605.1 Sinocyclocheilus anshuiensis | reverse complement strand
TTTCCCTACTATTAATACTTAGACAATTTACACTGCACACATCTGCGGTGCAGTGTGGCTCTGATATGGTCACTGAAGCTGATGGTTTGGTTTATTCCAGCTGCGCCACGCACGTTTCTGAAGCGGCTCTCT
>NW_015546169.1:53127-67866 GCF_001515605.1 Sinocyclocheilus anshuiensis | reverse complement strand
CCACCAGTCGGACGGCGGGTGTGCTACAGATTTTGGGGGCTCGTCTGGGATCTAGCGCCACCTGCTGGTACGCGGATCCAATGCAAATGAACCACAGAACGGCTGAGTGACGGGTGATCAGCACAAGGACCACGAAGGGCAGCTCGACGGCGGCAGAGGAACCAAGGCTCGACAGTGAAAGCGTTTCCTGGCTGAGGAGGAGTAGTGCAGCGTGGTGCGAGCCAAGTGTGAACCCATCAGTATCAGGATCGTCTACAAGATGGCTTCTAGCGAGAGAAAAGCAACGGTGTGGGAAATCAAGAAAAGACTTCATCAGCTAACCCATGATGAACTGATCAGCCTGATGGATTGTCTGGAGCCAGCTGCAGACCCAGATAGACACAGGTTGGATATAACTGATGAGGAGTGATGCTTTGAGTACATTGTTGATTACATGGCCAGTGACTCTCTTCTTGAATTAGAAGATGGGGGGTTGTCACAGCTGTTACTGTTGAAAGACAATGTTGAGTTGATAATCCAGAAACGTAAGGTCAGATCTGCTTTGCATGACACTGAGTCACTTACACCACAACAACAACAACCTACACTTACCACACACACGCAGACACAACAAATGGAATATAACCGATTGGTAGATTGCTATGAAGAGTTAGGGCGAAAACTAGCACAATACAAAATTGATGCTAACCCAAGTAAATCAGAATCTCCCCAAACTAGTGGTAGCTTACCTGTGAATGTAGCTGGTGAGCCCAGTGGGGGAAAAAGGGAAAGTATGATCTCCCTCCGTGATCTTCAGCTACTGCCGTTTCAGCACAGAGAGTTCAAAATTCAGGGGGGCAGATTGGTGACAGTACCTCTGATATAAGCTACACAAGTGTAACCAAGCAAATAGATGAGGGACTAGCAGCTAACCACAGTGAAAATGACATCATCAGAGGTGTCTTGAGAGTCATTAAGCCAGGAAACTTCAAGGACATGTTAGTGAACAAGGAAGGACTGACAATCCCAGAGTTAAAGATTTTCCTTCAGTCACATCTGAATGAGAGAAGTAGCTCTGAGCTCTTCCAGGAGTTAATGTGCGGGAAACAGAATGACAATGAGACTCCCCAACAATTCCTGTATAGATTGATTGGCCTGAAACAGAAACTAATTTTCCTGTCTAAGCAAGCTGTCACAGACCTGGAGTATGATGAACAAACGATTCAAAATGTGTTTCTGCGAACGATTTATCAGGGCATGGGCGCTAAGTACAACCAGTTTCGCACCGAGTTGAAACCTCTGCTTACGAACCGGCTAGTGACAGATGAGGCACTCCTGCGCCAAGTAACTCAGATAGCCAGTGATGAGAGTGAAAGACAACGTCGGTTGGGACAAGCTTCACGCCAGGGAGTGTCGAACGCCCTCAGCGCCCAGTGTGAGTCCAGCCGAGGTAAGGACGCAGATTGCAATAGACAAAACGACCAGACTGAGACAATTCGTCGTTTAAGTGCACAAATTGAAGCTCTTACAAAGACTGTTGAATCACTTGCAAGGGCGAGAATGACAGAAGGTCATTGTGAAGTCCCTGATTCTCAGCTGCAGCGAAAGCAACGTAGACGAAGGTGTCCCAAATGTAGTAGTAAGGATGTTACCTCTTGCAGTCATTGCTTTGCGTGTGGTGAGGAAGGACATCGTGCGGTGGGCTGTCTAAGAAGGGAAAAGGTGCCGGGAAACGACCAGCGGCCACTAACGAGGGGCGAGCAGTGACCGAGCAACCCCAGCCCCAGGCTAAGGAGAAAGAAGCTCGGATGGGTAGAACAGCTGATTCGTTGAATCAAAGACAACATCCCCGTGACCGAGTAGCCCAGCTCATTGGGAAGAAAGCTATCCTCAAGTGCCACATTCATGGTTTCGCAGTAACCGCTCTACTGGACACAGGAGCACAAGTTAGTATAATCGACTACATCTGGAAGAGTAAATACTTACCAGAACAAACTCTGCGACCGCTGTCAGAGATAGTCAATGGGGGTGACATCAGTGTCTCAGCTGTTAATGGAGAACCACTGCCATTCGAGGGATGGGTAGAATTGACAGTGAACCTGCCCGGGAATGATGACCCAGGTTTGGCTATTAAAGTGCCTTTCCTGGTGGGAAAGATACCATTGGAGCGGCCATTGCTGGGGTTTAATGTCGTCGAGGAGCTAATAAGGGGGAAGAAGGACACCGAGTGTGGTCAATGTGCATTTGCAGAACTACTAAAGATGGCCTTGGACATCAAAGGCGAACAAGTCAATGCGATAGAGAGCTTCATTCAGGAACAACCCCATGGGAACCCAGAGGTTGTTGTCACAGCCGGCCCTAGAGATGTTGTCATACCACCAGGCCAAGTGACTCATGTAAAGTGTGAGGTTCCAGTTGACTTGGAATGCTCGGAGCCAGTAGTGCTGTTCGAGTCCAGTGAGGAGAGTGCATCATTGACTCAATTAGATATTGGAGAAGGTCTGATGGAATTAGAGGGGACAGATCGGCCCTATGTTAGGATTCCCCTGTGCAACCCTAACACTTGTGAAGTCACTATCAGACGACGTACACCTCTAGGAAGTATACAGCCCATAGCTAGTATTATCGAAACGGAGCGACAAGACTTGGTAAAAGGTGGTGACTTACCAGTGAGCCGGGGAGAAGGACCGGGTTCCCAAGAACAGGAGAACGACCACAGGGCAGACAGTTTGTGGCATCCGCCGGTTGATATAAGTCATCTAGAAGAAGAAAAGCAGAAATTAGTTAAAGACATGCTTTATGAAGAATCCAACGTGTTTGCTCGCGGAGATGATGATATTGGGTGCATCCCAAGCTTACAGATGACGATTAATCTGAAAGATGACATCCCTGTTCAGCGAGTTTATGCCTCCATCCCAAAACCCCTGTATAAGGAGGTGAAGGAATACGTCCAGGACTTACTAGCTCGGGGTTGGGTGGTCAAGTCGAAGTCTCCGTATGCAGCCCCAGTGGTGTGCGTCCGGAAGAAAGATGGTACGCTGAGACTGTGTATAGACTACAGATTGTTGAATCAGAAGACAGTCCCAGACCGACATCCACTTCCCCGGATCCAGGACCTTATCGACACCCTTGGAGGCTACCGATGGTTTTCAATCTTAGATCAGGGGAAGGCCTACCATCAGGGATTCATGGCGGAGGGATCTCGACACCTTACTGCATTCACGACCCCTTGGGGACTATACGAGTGGGTGCGCATACCTTTTGGATTGGCTAACGCACCAGCGGCATTCCAGAGGAGTATGGAGGGAATGGTGGACTCACTGAGAGATGAATTATGCATACCGTATCTCGACGACATACTTTACTTTGGCAAAACATTCAGTGACCATGTCCAGGGGCTTAGGACAGTTCTTAGAGTACTGAAGGATCATGGAGTAAAGTTGAGGCCAGCAAAATGCGAGCTCTTTAAGAGGGAGGTCAGATATGTGGGAAGACTAGTTTCAGAGGATCCGCATCGACCCAAAAGACTTAGAAGCGGTCCTCTCCCTAAAAGAACAAAAGCCTGCTACTGTCGGGGAGTTACGGCAGTTGTTGGGGTTCCTCAGTTATTACTGCACCTACATCCAGGACTTTTCACGGATCACTAAGCCACTGTACGAGCTCTTCCAGTCTCGGGGAACAGTAGCAGCTGAGGAGCAGAATAAATCTGGTAAAGCTGGGAAAAGAGGGAACCAGTTACCATCCCGTGCGAAAGTAGAGCACCTACATCCAGGACTTTTCACGGATCGCTAAGCCACTGTACGAGCTACTCCAGTCTCGGGGAACAGTAGCAGCTGAGGAGCAGAATAAATCTGGTAAAGCTGGGAAAAGAGGGAACCAGTTACCATCCCGTGCGAAAGTAGAGTGGACGAGTGTGCACCAAGGTGTATTGAAGAGACTCATTGGGGCTTTAACCACCCCCCCGGTACTAGCTTACCCGAACTTTGAACTTCAATTTGTGCTCCATACAGACGCATTTGAACAGGGTCTTGGGGCTGTGCTCTACCAACAGCAAGAGGGCAGGCTTAGAGTAATTGGCTATGGCTCCAGGACGTTGACTCCCGCCGAGAGAAGTTATAGGCTCCACTCCGGAAAGCTGGAGTTCCTGGCACTTAAATGGGCGGTCTGTGAGAAGTTCCGCGATTACTTGTTCTATGCACCACACTTTACAGTCTTCACAGACAACAACCCGTTGACGTATGTCCTCAGGACGGCCAAACTCAATGCTGTTGGACATAGGTGGGTGGGAGAATTGGCGGACTTCAGATTCGACATTCGCTACAGACCAGGCAAAGTGAACACGGATGCGGACATGCTCTCTCGATGTTCCCTCGATATCGATAAGTTTATAACTGCATGTACTGAAGTTCTCACAGAGGAGGTGGTCCAGGCTACATGGGAAGGAATTCAGGTTGACCAAGAGAACGATGTTGCCTGGGTCGCGGCTCTTAATGCCCGTCAAGAGGATGTTGGGTGCCAGTTTGGAAAGAGGTCCATGACGCTTGACCACTCTGAGTTGAGAGCCGCCCAGAGGGAAGATCCTGTTGTTGGTAAGGTGATAGAATTGAAGGAGAGTGGTGGAGAACTGACACCTGACATGACGAAAACTGCGAATGGAGGCCTCAAGAGACTGTTGTATGAGTGGAGAAAACTGGATCTCCAAGAGGGACTGCTCTATCGTAAGACCAATCACAGATCTCAACTTGTTCTTCCAGCTAAGTTTAAGCAGGTGGCCTTGAAACAGCTACACAATGACATGGGTCATGTGGGGACGGAACGAGTTCTAGACTTAGCAAGGAGCAGATTCTACTGGCCTTTTATGAAGAAGGAGATCGAGCACTATGTCACCCAGCAGTGCCGATGCGTAAAGCAGAAGAAACCAGTGGTGAAGATCAGAGCTCCGATGGGAAGTCTTACCTCAAGTTGTCCACTGGACCTCGTGTCCATTGACTATCTGCACCTAGAGCGGAGTCGGGGCGGATACGAATATATTCTGGTGCTGGTGGACCATTTTACCAGGTTCACCCAGGCGTACCCAACAAGAGACAAGTCTGGAAGAATGGCAGCTGAGAGGATATTTAATGATTATATCCCAAGATTTGGTTACCCTTGCCGGCTCCATCACGACCAAGGCCGTGAATTCGAGAACCAACTCTTCGCGACTTTGCAGCGGATGACAGGTGTCAGCAATTCAAGAACAACACCTTATCACCCCCAAGCAAATCCAGCAGAACTCTTCAATCGCACCCTGCTACAAATGTTGAGGACGCTGGAGGAGAAAGAAAAGGATAGTTGGAAAGACCACCTCCCAAAGGTAGTGCACGCGTACAATTGCACTAAGCATGAGGCGACAGGGTTCTCTCCATTCTTCCTCCTGTATGGACGTCACCCTCGCTTGCCCATCGACTTGTTGTTTGGTCTAAGATCAGAGGACGACCAGTACTCACCTCGAGAGTATGCAGAGAAGTGGGCCCAACGAATGGCTGATGCTTATAAACTAGCCTCGGATAACAGTAAACAAGCGAGCGCGCGAAACAAGAAATACTATGATCAGCACCTTCGGGGTGTTGTGCTGCAACGAGGAGATCAAGTTCTGGTTCGGAATCTGAGTGAACGAGGTGGGCCTGGAAAGTTAAGGTCATACTGGGAGAGAACAGTGCACGTGGTCAAAGAAAGAGTAGGAGATGGACCAGTCTATCAAGTGTACCCTGAGTCCAGTGGAGGTCAAAATCTGGCGACGATACGTACCTTGCATCGGAACCTGCTTTACCTGGTTAACGACCTACCCGTAGATCCGCCACCTCCGGGAGCTGACGACCCATGTGGATCTAAGGGAAGGAAACAAAGATTGTTAAAATCAGCAAGACAGCCTGAAGAAGCAAATTCAAGTGATTCATGTTCGGATGACAGTGATGCTCCGAGAGCATACTACTGGTTGCGCCCCACTGAAAAGCAGAGTTATGAGCAGAGAAGGACTATACCTGACAATTACGAAAGAGGAGATCGGAGACGGAGAAAGGGTGAGGATAGACCTGCAAGGAATGAAAAGATTGCTCTAGGAGTAGAGGAAGAATACTTGCCTGAGCCAGTGGCAACTCACTCACCGACGGACTTACCTGCTGCACTGGAACCTGAGGTGATGGAGGGTGAGCAGGGAAAGATGGTACCTGTGGAGGGAGAAAGACAAAGGGTTAGTTCAATGGGAAAAGCTGCAGAAGATGGATATGTGAGAAGATCCAACAGAGACAGAAAACCCACACGGGTCTTTACTTACCCCTCACTGGGTCAGCCCAATTATGAACTGCCTACTGAGATAGGGGCTGCCCAATTTATGCCGACACAGCAGTTACCATATTACTCTAATGGGGTACAGGGACCAGTATATGTGACTTGTGCTTATGTCCCTCCTACATTTCCTTACCAGATAGGTTCCTATCCTACTTTATCATCTTATACTGCCTTTTGTGGACACTAGAGAATTAGTACCTACAAGAAAATAGAATAAAGACACATACACAGACATGAATGTGAACAATGAACACACTTATAGATTACACCTTGACACAGAAATCTTGAAATTGGTTGCAATGTGAGGATAATGTTTGTGTTATTGTGAAAACTGGTTATAAGAGTTAAAGGGTCAGTGTTGTTTGGAGCCATTTCTTTTGTCGGGGAGAGTGTGACAGCCTGTATGTGTAGTCACAGGAATAATTTGTTTTTTTCCCATGCATTTGATTGATGTATCCCAATGTGTTTGCTGTTATTATGTTTAATGGTGATGCGTAGTAATCTCAGTGGACAGTAGGGGGAGACGCTGTGCTGATTAAGGACTGTGTGGTTAACGGTGAGTCGCGGAGAAGAGGCCATTACAAGAGCGACTCCATGACTGAAAGCAGCACAACTGTGTCTGTCTTTGTTTATTTAAACAGGTGGGTGAAATCGATCACCTAGGACATAAAACATAACAAAATATGTCGATTTTGTGTGTATGTTGTTTCAGGAGGGTAATATACATTTCCTGAGTCGAGTTAAAATGTTTAAAAGGGACAGTGTTTGTGTTTATGAAAATGGCGTTTCATTCGCGGACATTACGCGTCAGGCCTGGTATTAAAATAATACAATCCAAATGGTTAGAGGCTCCAACACACTGAATACCCAAAGTAATGTAATGTTTATTGTGTTTATAGCATTAAGAGCGATGTATTGAGCAATCGCCATGCGTGTTAAGATCTCTATGTATAAATATACATATATATATATAGCCTATATAATTTTTGAATAGTATATACTGTTGATGTTTGGATATTATAATATGTTTTAATGATCTTTCTTCTGATTAAGTATATTCGCTGCATATAGTAATTCAGTTTAAATGTTCATATTGTGTAACCAATGGTTCGCTCAACTATTCAATTATACAGTGGTACAGTGGTCATTTGCACATACGAGAGAGACTAATATATTGTGAAGTAAAGGAAGAAGGTATTGAGTTAGATGACAGAAATACAGATTGTGGTGTTATGCAACACATGTTTATTAGTGTTTGGTTTAAGTGAGTCACGTGTAAGGTGACATAAGACATTGTGATTTAATTATACAATCTTTGAATTATTGTAATAAAGGATTACAAGAGTGACTCCATGACTGAAAGCAGCACAACTGTGTCTCTCTTTGTTTATTTAAACAGAAAACTTACTGCAGCACCACCAGTCGGACGGCGGGTGTGCTACATACCCATTCATTAATCATATGCCTAATATAGCCTATGATAAAAATTGATTATTTTCTTGTCCCCTCACATTGGCAGTTACGAATCACATTAGCCTACATGAATCACGTCAATTAAAAATGGCGAAATTAGACAAGTTACCCAGCCAACATTGATATGTGGGCCCCATATGGGTTATGCCTGGGCAGCATGGGTTCCGTGTGGGCATGGGCTGAAAATGGGCAATTTATGTGGGCCCCATGTGTGTTTCACAATGTGGGTCCCATATAGGTTTGAACATATGGGACCTTTATGGGATCTATGTGGCCATGGACTGAAAATGGGCAATTTATGTGGGTCCCATGTGTGTTTCACAACGTGAGTCCCATATAGGTAAACATATGGGAGTTGGGCCCCACATTAGCCCCAGTCAGGCCCCATATGAGATTCATATGGGCTAATTCAGATGGGGCCCACATGGAACCCATGGACAAACCCATGTAGGGCCCATATTTACAGCCCACATGGGCCCCATGATAGAATGTTGGCTGGGTATTAGTTTGCATTCCTGATTATTTTTTGTCAATCATTTAACATTTCTATCGTAAAACAGCTGTCAGATATGAAATGTTTGGCTACTTACATCTTATCTTGCATGCTTTATAGCCGCTAACTGAAGCGTTGTGTTGAAATTCGCGATATGCAGCTTCTGTGAACATAAAGCCCGCCCACTTTGATTTGATTGGTCATCTCAATCATTTTTTGACATTGACGAGCGGTGACTGTCACCGTGACAGACGGCTGAGGCAGCTCAGATGAGGAGGTTTAAGTTTAATCTTGGTGCTGTGCAGTATCTTTGCAGCACGAAGGAAGAGTTAATCCTATATTAGGCAATTATTTCACAAAGTACACCTCGGAAAAATACCGAGGTCCGGACCTCGGTGACCTCATAGCTGGCTACGGGCATGCTGGTAATGAGTACACTTTGGCAAAAGCAAGCAGCAAGAAAATGGCAAAAGCAAGCGGCAAACTAAACTTTACAGAAAGTGAATAGGTGCTACTATCGGAGGTAGAAACGAGAAAAAATATTTTATTTGGAACTTTGTCCTCCGGAATTAATAACAAAAGAAAAAAAAATGAAACCGGCAAAGAGTGGGCAGAACAGGCAGTGGTAGAGGGGTCAATGACTACACCCTTTGAGCAGAGAGTTGTCTCTATTGTGGGTGACACTTTTCTCTCTGGAATAGTATCTGTTGCTGTGGTAGTCTCAGATTTACTAAAGGACTGCCACGAAGGTAACTAATTTCTCACTTATTTGCTTAACTTTGGTACACATAGCTTACCAGCCTGCATTTAATTTTCAAATGCATGCAATGTAGCTGACCTAAAGTACACCAGAGATTTAACGTATCCATTGCATTTATGGCATTTATAATGCGTGCACCCATTACTAAGGAACAGACTCAAATCACAGTTAACATCTGCCTGTGTTTATTTGGACTTATATGGTGCAACAGCAGGAGTCTGCCCCTCCTGAGCAGCCAGGGCCCATTGTGTCCGGCATTTCCAGTGCTCCCCCCAGTGCTGAGGCCCGTCCATCTGGCCGCGTCTTGATGCATGCTGTTCTGGAGTCACAACAGCAAATCGTTAGGGTTAGGTTATATCACTAACGCACTCACAGACATAAGCCACTCATTAAAGGAATTGGTCAAAAAATGAACTTTGTCTCTGATTACCGTTTATATTGTTGCAATCACATGTTGACGGGCCTGAATGGCTTGTTGGTTGGGCTGCACATACACCGGCCCTGGGTCGGGGTCATCTGGCGGTGCCACCACCTCATCAAGTGGTATGCCGTGCGCGACATTGTGCAGCACACCACAGGCCAGCACAATGCGGCACACCTTGTCAGGGCGGGATAACAGCATCCCCCCGGTCCTGTCAAGGCAGCACCACCGACATTTCAGCTTCCCAATCGCCCGCTCTACAACTGACCGATTGCGAGGATGGGCATCATTGTATCTGCGTTCTCGGTCAGTTTGTGGGTTGGTGAGGGGGGTTAACAGCCATGTCTTTAGTGGATAACCGCGGTCTCCTGATGGGCAGTTGAATAAAAAAAAAATGTTTAGATCGAACCACAACTTAAATGCATCACTCACCAAGAAGCCACCCATCGCACACACTGCTAGCTTGGAGCCCAACCAGGCGGTTTGTAAGCATGTATGAATCATGGGTTGACCACCTTGCCACAATATTTGTTAGGCACATTTGTGCATCACATATTATCGAATATCGAATATGCACATTTATTGAATGGAAATGTTTCCGATTCACATAAATTCTTCTTCAGATGGCGCCTTTATAGCAATGTGTGTGCAGTCGATCGCTCCAATTACAGTACATTAGGAAAATCCTATCCTATCCTATCAGTTTGTGGCTATCGCTGCAAATTGAGCTTTAATGTTTGGCTGGTCAACTGCATTGTATGGGAACCTTATATACCTGGTAGACCATGCGGATGATCCCATCCCATAGAGCTGGCATTGCAAAAACCAAGAGAAATGTACGTACACCAGACATGAAGTTGGCATGGAGGAACGCACATTCTCACGTTAATTTCATTGTTAGTACATCCGACCGTGAGCGTGAAAGCTGGCGTACACAAAGTTTTTGTGCGTACGCAGTGTTGATACATGGGGCCCCTGCACTTTAAAGGGGGTAGAAAGAGATTTAGGCACGTAGCCCAGTCTCGGCCGGAGAGTAACACTGCAGTCCCCAGGCCCAAAGTGAATACAATCGTCATCCACCGAGAGCGCATTCAAATCTCCTATGCACTTAGCCAAGGCAAGGGCAAGGAGCAGAGCAGTTTTGAGGGAGAGCTCCCTCAAAGTAATTTATGCCAAGGGCTCGAACAGGGGTAGAGAGAGATCTTTCAGAACCAGTGCTAGGTCCCATGGCGGCACTGACGATGGGTGTGGGGGATGTAATCTCCTCGCTCCCCTGTGAAATCTGACCACCAGCGTGTGCCTCCCAAACGGCCACATAAACCTTTAGCGTTGATGGTAGACTCCCGTTACCTAGCCTGTGCTGCAAAAAATGTAGAACATCCGACACGGGACAGCTCGCCAGGTCGATTTCTCTATCACAGCAACATTTCACGAACACTCTCCATTTAAGAGTGTACAGATGCCTAGTAGAAGGTGCACGAGACTCAGTGAGCGTGTCAAGTACACGGGGAGGCAGGGCGCTTAGCCCCTCTAGGAAGTAGCCACACATGAATGCTTCACAGCTCTGGGCTGAGGTGCCATATCGAGCCATTCGCTTGAGACAGCAGGTCCCTTCTGAGGGGGATTCGCCAAAGGGGAGCCACCAGAATCTCCCTGATGTCCGGAAACCAAGGTTGATTCGGCCAGTTCCCTATTGATACTTCACTCATACTGCTTCTGCTAAGACGCTATGGCGAAGACTCCTTTTTCTCCGATGACTGAAGCTTTTTCAATTCCATTAGTTTGCGCAGTGAATTAAAAACGAACCAATGGCTCGGCAGCAGAGCTGCATGAGCGTATGGCGACGAAGCCCGCCAGAATGGGCGGGGCCATCTGGCTATATAAGCAGGCAAATCACCATAGGATCCTCAGATTTCTTCTCCTTCAGCGACGATGATCTTCGCTGATCTACGAGACTCAAGCCTGCTCACCATAGAAATGCCTCGCAGCGGATCAAGCTGAACCAGCGACCTCTCTGCTCGGCTGATTCGCCGCTCCTTCCACCGCCTTCAGCGTCGCAGCAGCAGAGGTCCCAGCTGATTCCCTGCCGCCATCCGGCGAGCCTAAAAGAGCTTATTTCTAAGAAGTAAGGTCTTAAAAGAGCAAATTTTCTAGTGACGTTGTTGCAAATGTCGCACTGCAAGTGTGGCTCATGCAGGACCCTGCACGATGCAGAGTAGTAGTGAGTGCGTCGTCTGTCTGGACAGCACCCACACAGAGACTGCACGCTCACTGAGCTCTCAATGAAGGCAGCCCCGCTCTCTCATTTCTCCTCTCTCAGCAAAGCTCGGAGGGAAAAACAGAGGAGTCACAGGGCTGAGCAATCGGGTTTGAGCGATCGCACACCAGCACAGAGCCCGTGTGCCCGCTCTCCCCACTGCACTTTGATACGCTGGTGTGTTTTACACGTGAGGATCAGCGCCCCTTGTTACATCGAGCGGCTCTATCCTCCTAGGCGGATCGGAGCAGAACGCTGTCACCTCTCTATTGCTGATAGCTTTGCATTGGGTGTGCGGCGCTCAGACAGGCTGCTTTCGCTCGAAAGCCTCAGTCTGTCCCTGCTTCAGAGGAATGAAGATCTATGAGGATCACCCACGCTCTCTCTTCCCTGATTTTGCATAATACCAGAGGCAAAATCTTCATCGGAGGGAACACAAAGTCTGGCTCTTGGCCAGCGCGACATCAGAACATCTCCCATCTGCGGGGAGTGAGACAGTGAAAAGAACAGCATGTGTCCTCGCTCGTCACGAACAGATCCACCTCCGCCCTCCCGAAGTGGTCCCAAATCATCCGAACAGAACTGGGATGCAGCCTAAATTCCCCGTGAGGACATCCGCAGTTTAGGAGACCGGGGTTTAAAAATTCCGCAGTTTAGGAGCCCTGGAATATGTGCTGCTCTGATGGAGAATAGATGTGCCCATAATAGAAGACTCGCAGCCTGCTTGAAAAGGGCTCTGGAGTGCACGCTGCCTTGTTGGTTTATGTACAAAACCACAGACAATCAGCGCATGTCGCTGTCCCAGCTGCGGCAGAAAAGCCACTAGGGCTAAGGACACCGCCTTCATTTCCAAGCAGGTTATGTGCCACCTGCTCTGAGACTCTGACCACAGGCCTGAAGTTGGTAAGCCCTCACACACTGCTCCCCAGCCTGAGGTCGACGCATCTGTCGTAACCACAATGCATCCTGTAACCAGTCTCAGGAGAACCCCTTGGCTGAACATTTCTGGGTCGAGCCATGGTCTCAGAGAGCTAACGTAGCTGGGTGTGACCACGATGCGCATACAATCCGTGGTCCATGCTCTCCACGGAAATCGTGTTTTTCAGCCAGGTCACATGTGCAAAAGACCCAGGAAGTAAAATGCTGGGGCTGACGCCATAAGTCTCAGAAGCCACTGAAATTCCCTCAAGGGAACAGACCGGCCCAGTCTGAAGCGGCGCAGAGCTGATGAAATGATCGTTATGTGCTCTTGAGAGAGGCGGGCTTGCATCTCCACCGAGTCAGAACACATACCCAGATATGTTATAAACTGACTTGGGGGGAACATGCTCTTCTACATATTCACACACAGCCCTAGGCACTCAAGATGGTGAAGCAGTGCGTCCGTATGACAGATAAGCACATCACGAATAGGCTAAAATCAGCCAAGCCAATCATCCAAATAGTTTAGAATGTGCATTCCACTCGCTCTGATAGGGGAAAGTGTCGCATTTATGCACTTCGAGAACGTGCACGTGGCTAAAGCCAGCCCGAATGGAAGCACTGAGTACTGGTATACCGTGCCCTCGAAAGGAAACCTCAGAAAGCATCTGTGGTGTGGTGCTATCTTTCAGATCTACGGACGCAATATAGTCCCCGGGATGGATTTGTGCCAGGATCTGCTTCAGAGTCGTCATCCTGAACGTGCGCTTGAAGTGCTCTGTTGATGGGTCTCAGGTCCAGGGACTCGCTCTATCGCTCCTTTTGCGAGTAAGCTGTGAACTTCCTATGGACAAAGCCATCTAGCTATTGCTGTAGCTAAGCTGAATAAAAAGCAGAAAGGTTTCGACTGATGAAATGTGAAAGCAATAAACATACGATTGTTTATGTGTGTTTTTCAAGTCATCTCCAGGTAATACATAAAGTATATGAATAAAAGCAGTGCTAACAAGTAAAGTATTACATTTTGATGCAATATGGTCAAATTTAACAATGTCCATCCCCCCAAAGCAGAGAAAACATCTTTCACAAATGTTTGTTTATAATAGCACAATTCTTAACCCCACCCCAGACCTAAATCATTTTCAAACCCTGGTTACGGTTACGGTCATGGACATCACCTGCACTTTTTGTAGAGATGACAACAGGGATGTATTAGGGGTGTAACGGTACACGTATTCATACCGAAAATTTTCGGTACGGGTCCTTCGGTTCGGTACGCATGTGTACCGAACAAATACAGCGTTGGTTTAACCACTGCATGCGTAACTTCATTGGAAACTTCCAGATTTATATATTGTTACTTTTGATAAGAAACAAAGTCTCATCTTTCAAATTCTGTCCTTTTTTTCGGGAAATTCAAACAATAAATGCCGTTTTGACACTCTTTGATGTGGCTTGACAGATCACTATATAAATGTATTAGGCTGGACTGTATATGCAGTATAAAATGCTGGAGATTACTGTGTGTGAAATACTGTATACTGTAACTCATGTGATGCTGTTAGTGTATATAAGTTAATGTAATAGGTCTTCAGTTTAAATAATTATTAATTATACAAATGTTGGAAAATACTTTCAAATGTTATGTTTTGAAATAACTAAGGTGTTTAGAAAAAATTATATTATGTTACGGAGTGAAATGTTATTATGTTTAAATTGGGCGTATCTGATTGGTCGCGTGTGTGTGTGTGTACGTGTATTCCCAGGGAGTTATCGTGATGTGCTTCATTCTGAGTAAAGCTGAGAAAGTGAAGCATCGCATCGTGTCTATTTACTGTGTTAATATTCTCCCTGACAGGGGTACTACATCTATAGACACTCGTGTGTGCGGGATGCGGGAGAATAAAATATATATAATATATATAAAATATATATATAATAATATACAGTATCTCATCTCACAGAAGCGAGTACACCCCTCACATTTTTGTAAATATTTTATTATATATTTTCATGTGACAAAACTGAAAAAATTACACTTTGCTACAATGTAAAGTAGTGAGTGTACAGCTTGTATAACAGTGTAAATTTGCTGTCCCCTCAAAATA
>NW_015546169.1:43105-51368 GCF_001515605.1 Sinocyclocheilus anshuiensis | reverse complement strand
TACTTTTGATAAGAAACAAAGTCTCATCTTTCAAATTCTGTCCTTTTTTTCGGGAAATTCAAACAATAAATGCCGTTTTGACACTCTTTGATGTGGCGTGACAGATCACTGTATAAATGTATTAGGCTGGACTGTATATGCAGTATAAAATGCTGGAGATTACTTTGTGAAATACTGTATACTGTAACTCATGTGATGCTGTTAGTGTATATATGTTAATGTAATAGGTCTTCAGTTTAAATAATTATTAATTATACAAATGTTGGAAAATACTTTCAAATGTTATGTTTTGAAATAACTAAGGTGTTTAGAAAAAATTATATTATGTTACGGAGTGAAATGTTATTATGTTTAAAGTGGGAGTATCTGATTGGTCGCGTGTGTGTGTGTGTACGTGTATTCCCAGGGAGTTATCGTGATGTGCTTCATTCTGAGTAAAGCTGAGAAAGTGAAGCATCGCATCGTGTCTATTTACTGTGTTAATATTCTCCCTGACAGGGGTACTACATAAACGCCTCAGTTCAAACTGCAGCACAGAGTGTGATCATCCCTTCCTCTTAACTATTACTTTTAAGGTGAAATAAATATGAATGAACATCTCATGCCTCATGTAATCGCTCAATCAGTGTTTCAACCACAGAAAGACTTCAATAAAACAAAAACAAAATGTAAACAAAATGTCACGTGGCATTTCATTTACCTCGGGCAAGTCATATCAGTGTCCAAAGCTCGTTAGTTCGCTAGAGCAGTGTTTCCCAACCTTTTTTTAGTCGCGGCACCCTCGGAGCGCACACACATAGAGCGGATAATACACAGAGCGTCACACCACGTGAAAGTGAAACCTGAGCGGTGAACTAATTTTCGGCAGCCGAAATTTCGGTGCATCTCTAATTATTGGCGACATCAGAAATGGATATTATATAGATGCTTTTTTGAACATTTTAGCAATTTTAAAATATTAAAAAAGGATTTTTTACATGGCACCCCTGCTCTCGACAGACGGCACCCCGGTTGGGAAACACTGCGCTAGAGAAATTAATTTAATTTTTTTTTTTTCAAAGCCACTAGAAGGCAAGCCTGCAACCTTTAGCCAAAAAAGCATAACGGCTAATGCTAACGCTTCCGCTTTGGCAGTATGTGGGAAAGGAGGCCAGAGGCCTTTTTTTTTTTTTTTGAATGGATGTCAATAGAGGAGGGGCTTCACTACGCTGAATAAACAGCTTTTGTGCGGAAACAGCTTATCATTGAATGAATCAACAGCCCATCGGCTAATCTTGAACATGTTTTATACTAAACAATATTTTTGGATTTAAATATTTTTAGAGTTTACACCGAAAAAAAAAAGCCGTTTTATAAGAGCACTTACTTTTTGCGACAGGTGTTACGACATACGACAGACGTGTTCTTAATTTGTGGCCACAATAAATATATATTTTTTGTCTGCATGTCATGTGCAGGTCTCAGTAATTTCTTGTGTGCATTTGTTATATTGCTGCTGTAGAACTGCGTCATTTTTTAAAACTATGTGCAAATACTGCATTGCCAAGGTCAAATAAAATAATAATTAATAATAGCTAGCTAGTTAGTTGAAAAGACTGTATCACAACTTTATCACATCTAGCTTGACACCTGCACAGTTTTAATTCTTTCTTTCATTTTAATTATCTTTTATCGAAAGACTATTGAAAGTAGCCATTCTTTCCATTGAGAATAACAAAGCCTTAAATTAAACAAGTTGACAGTTGCACTTTCTCCAATATTAAGTAATACAGACCCTCTCATCTCCCAATAATAAGACAATCCCTGTATATTTACGTGATACTCCACACGATGGACATATTGACAACTGTTCTGGTGCAACAGAACTGATCGCGCGCGAGAGAGAGCACTTCTGGTGTGTCATTCAGCTTGATTCTGCCTGTCCCGCCTTCACTAACTGCAAGTTAATCGATAATGTATTGTGATTGGATGGTAATTTTGTTCTACGGCTGCATTCCACTCCACTTTTAGACACACACTCGCAAACTTCCCTCAGCACTTCCCCTCGGGGGAATCCCCGCTGCCATTTTGAAGTGAGTTCCACTTCGTGAAGTGAACGAGGGAAGTTTATACAGACAGACCCTCGACCCCTTGATTTTGACCGAGGGAGCGAGTCGGCTTCATTTGCACACTTCAGGCAGCTCCATAGACCACAATGCAACACGTCTATGACGTCATCACAGATCACGTTTAATTTATCCCCACCCCAAACATCTTTATAATATAATGATTTTATTTTTTACATTTACAACAGCCCAAGCATACCTATATACATATAGAATGCTGCATCAAACAAATTCGTAAGGGGAAAAATGTAAATTATAATAAACCAACTCCATAGCGGTTTCTAAGTGATCAAGGGCTTAGGACGTTCCGATTCAGCCCATTCCAAGGGTTCCGCCAGTAGTGGGCACTCATGCAACGTAATCAATGACGTACATCAGAGTAAACTAGACAAAGGGAAGTTAGCGAGTGAAGGGCATAAAAAATGGACTGGAACGCAGCCTACGACGAGCTTGGCTACCTTTGATTACTGTTGTCGCGTGACAGAACACTACTACTACTCGCTCTGGTCTCCTAGTCATACAGAAATTTAGAAATACGGGAAAAAACATGATTTTTTCTTAAGTCGGGACACTAAAAATAGAGCTGAAATACGGGACTGTCCCGGGAAAAATGGGTCACTCTAATTATATAGGCAACTCATTATATTTTACTGTACCTGTTAGTGATGTCTTAATTATTTAATTTATGTTTAAATAAATCTGTTATGAATCAAGTTATGACAGCCACTGTGTAAATGATTATATTTCACCAACAAATAGAACATTTATAATTTAGAAGTTCATTTAAAAACTGCATTATCTGCAATTTACGTTTGCATACAGTTTTGTTTTTTAGTGTTGATTATTATATAAAAATAAATAGTAGGCCTAATTGAATTTAAGTTTGGGCTCTGTTGTTAATTGCAACCTTAGTAATGTAAAAGGTCTCCCTATAGTTTAATCTGAGGTAGATTTGTATCTTCTTTAATAATAATTACATTTATTTAAAGAAAGAACAATTTGTTCAGTAAACCACTGTTTTATATATATTTAAAAAAGCTATTTTATGTTTAGTTTTTCCCCCTGCTGTACCAAAACCACACTGAACCGTGCAAAACCAAGTACCGAACCGTCATGTTTGTGTACAGTTACACCCTTACTATGTATGATAGTGACTTAGCCTATAGTGAATGAATGTATTTTCTCAGTTAACTTTTATGGTTAACGAAACGTTACTCAATAAAATGTTTACAGTGTTGAATTAACATTAGCTAAAATTAACACTAGTGCTGCTAAGCTGAAAAGTTAGCTTACTAGCTATGACTAGTCACACTGTGCTATGTCAATTTGCAGAGGATGAAGATAAAATCGACAAGCATCTCTATTTTATTTATTTATTTATTTTAAGAATGGCCTGTAAAGTATTTCTAAACTAAATATTGTCATTTTAGTTTGTTTGCACATATTAGCTGATGTACATGTATCATTATTTTTAAAGGGGTCCTATTATGCTTTTTCACTTTTTTAATTTTAGTCAGTGTGTAGTGTGTATGTTTGGGCATAAAAAAGATCTAGAAAGTTACAAATCTCAAAGTCCACTCCAAAGGGAGATATTTCGTTTTTTAAAAATCAATTTTCAAGAACTACAGCAAACGGCTCGTTTGGACTACAACGTTTGGTTTCCTGGCTTTGTGATATCACAAAGCGGCTCATTAGAATTTCATTACAAATAATTCCCGCCTACAGAAATTCGAATGGTTGGGGGGTGGGGAGGGGCGAGGTTGTGGTTAGAACGCTTGGTTGAGTGAGCGCATCAGACGAGACAACAAAGAAGAAGAGCTGCTGCGCTGTAGCCTCAAATTTTTGGCATGTCTAGAACAGCGGTTCTCATTTCCAGCTTCCACATCACGAGTGAGAAGTGCCGGATTCGACAAAAGCTTTTGTTGAAAGACGGAGCAAGGGGGCGTGGCAGTACTGAAACACCGTCTAAGCTGTTCGCCAATCACAACGCACTGGGAAAGCTAACCAATCACAACACATTTTGTTTTTCGGAAGGCGGACCTTCATCAAAGCCGGAACTAATCGAGCCGTTTGTGCCAGCCTGGGGAGAAAGGTATTGTAATAATGTAAATTATGTGAAAAATAATGCGTTTTTCGAACCACCAAGCATGAGAGCATGTTCTAGTACACCCCCAAAACAAAATCAAGACTTTGTAAAAGAGCATAATAGGACCCCTTTAAGGAAAATAACTACACTATTTAAAGAGTAATTAATTGCTAATTAAAATCATATTGTTACATTAACCAGAAACAAAAGTATATAAGTAACACACATTACACGGAATTCTTTTTTTTTTTTTTTTTGGCCTCCTCTGGCCACCCCTGTTACAAATTTCTGGGGGGGTACCACTGTACAAAGAGCAGCAGTCTGTACAATGCAGAGTGCACCCCTGATCAAATCAAGTTGTAAAGGTTTCCATGAGTGCGTGTATGTTCAGAGTGTAAGTATAATATTTGTTCAAAATAAATGTATTAGTCAGTGTGGTGTTGGATGGTGTTGAGCAGTGACAGATGGACATATAAATGAAACTAATTGTGTATCTTGGGGTTGTATTCCCACTAAGAGACAAACGCACATATAAAAATATTCAGTTTTGTCGACTCATGGCTTGGAATCAAGATAAGATTTGAATTGCAAGTAATATTATTAATCTGTGGTATTGATGAATATAAGTAATTCAGTATTGACCGTGTAGAAAATTTAAATTAAACTTTAATTATAATAATGTCTACAGATTTGATGTTAAAACAATGACATATATAATCTGGGAAACAAGGACATTTATATTTTATATATGATATATATTGTATTTTCATATTTTTAATTCAATAAATCACTGAGCTTTGAACACTTGAAACAATAAGAAAAAAATTCCACCCCAGAACTTTACAAAACACCTGTCACAGTCACATAATAGCCTTGATGTCATTTCATACCTTCCAGAATTTTACAACAGTCTATCAATGATTATTCCATTTAAATGAATGTTTGTCTGTCTGTCTGTCTGTCTGTCTGTGTGTGTGTGTGTGTGTGTGTGTGTGTGTGCTGTAAAACGTAACCTGTCTGTTGCAAAATCGTCTGTGACCTCCCTTATAAAACTCTTCTTTGAAGCTGACAACAAATAAAGCTGAATATACAATGCAAACATGCTTTGTGGAGAATTAACACCCAGGAAGTCAATTTGTGATGTGACAAGCTATTTTCACGAGTAATGCCGAGTTCACGTGTGAAATAATATAAAAGATAAGAATTATGCTGTCCTACTAACAATAGACTTTATACTACTATAGACAATTGTTAATAGATTGTTTAAACTTAAAATTATAATTTATTATCCATTTTTTTGTTGTATCATAAATTATTAACAATAGAAATTGAACACAAATCTTAAAACAAAAAATTAAAAACAAAGTTTGAGCCTTTGAACATTTGATTTAATTGAAAGAGCATTTTTTATACTCCAACATTTCACAACTAACCACTATTTTCATAGAACATAAAGCATCACATGCTAGCTGTACCTGCTCCAAATAAATACAATTAATTAAAAATACAAAATCAAACTAAAAAAAAGTAAATAAAACAAAATTGATCAAAAGAAAATAAATGGAATACAAGTTATGCAGGCACACATTTAAACAATATTTCTCAAAAATAACATTAAAACTTAAATAAATCAAAACTCCATAAACATGGAGTTAATCCTGACTTGCTTTTTGTCCAGACACTCCTAAAGAAAAACGTCTCAGGTTACGTATGTAACCATGGTTCCTCGAGGAGGGAACGAGACACTGCGTCCTCTAGGGGTCGCGCCATGCTTCGAACGCAAGCTTCAGACGAAGAAGTGAATACCATGTTCTCCCGGCGCCTATTTATACTAATAGTCACACCGGTAGTGACGTCATGGGCTGTCGCCGGCAGGAATGAAGCAAGCGCTGGCAGGGATGCCGGAAGTATGGCACCGAGACGCAGCGTCTCGTTCCCTCGAGGAACCATGGTTACATACGTAATCTGAGACGTTCCTCTTCAGGAACTCCAGCTGCGTCGGAGAACACTTTGGGAACGAGAATGCCCACGCCGCCAGACTTTCAAATCTCTGCCTAGTGTGGAAGCCTGCACAGCTAGGGCGAGAGAACAGAAGAGCAAGGAGTGGCTCGCATATCTAGATCGTAGAATCTGATGAAGGCAATGGGCCTGGACCAACCCGCAGCGTTGCAGATGTCCTGCATAGAGACACCTGCTAAAAAGGCCTTGGAGGCCGCCACACTTCGAGTGGAGTGAGCCTTGACCCCTAGCGGCGAGGGGAGATCAGAGGACTCATAAGAGATAGAGATGGCATCCACTATCCACCGACTGAGGGTCTGTTTAGTTGCTGGAAGACCTCTCCTAGGGGGACCGTAGCACACAAGCAACTGGTCCGCACTCCTCCAAAGGGTCGCACTGGACACATACAGTTAAGCTTCTGCTGGTCTGGCTCCCTGAAGGGAGGAGGACTGAAGGCCTGGAGTACGATAGGCTGCGGTGCAGATGAAGGGACTTTATGGACATACCCCACTCGAGGGTACAGAAACGTTTTGGCCAGACCGGGCGCAAAGTCAAGATAGGAAGGGGCCACTGATAGGGCCTGCAAATCCCCAACTCTCTAAAGAGAAAATGTCGCCATAAGAAAGGTAGTCTTTATAGTAAGGTGGCGATCAGAGATCTCCTCAATTGGCTCGAACGGAGGCTTACAGAGAGCTTCTAGAAACACGGCCAGGTCCCACGTGGGGACGTGAGATCGTACGAGAGGCCTCAGCCTCAGCGCACCGCGGAGGAAACGTGTAACCAGGGGGTGTTTCCCCACTGACTGGTCACCGAGCGGGGCGTGGTAGGCCGCAATGGCCACCACGTAGACCTTCAGAGTGGAGTGGGTTAACCCTGTAGAGAAACGGGCCTGCAGGAACTCCAGTACTGTACCAACTGGGCAGTTAGCTGGGTCGAGCTGGCGGTCTCTACACCAGGAAGTGGAAAACTTCCACTTCAAGGCGTACAGTTTCCTCGTGGAGGGAGCTCTGGATTGGAGGATGGTCTCAACAACCTCAGTTGAGAGACCAGAAGCTACTAGTTGTGCCCCCTCAGGGGCCACACCCATAACTTCCACAGCTCCGGGCGGGGTTGAAATATCGTGCCCTCCGCATGTGAAAGGAGGTCCCTCCTGATGGGAATCTCCCATGGAGAGCCGTCGAGAAGGGAAACCAGGTCCGAGAACCATACTCGGCCCGGCCAGAACGGGGCTACTAACAGTAGACGGACTCCGTCCTGGCGCACTCTCTCCAGAACTCCCGGGAACAGAGCGATCGAGGGACAGGCGTACAGAACCCCCTGGTCTTGAGCCACCACTGTAGGGGTCTCATGTACAGCAGGCCAAGAGTAATCACGTTGGACGCAGCTGCCATCAGACCCAGCAGTCTTTGAAACTGCTTGACAGTGAGTGACTGGCCTTCTTTCACACTCTTGACTGCAGTGAGGATCGACTCGATCCGAGCAAGGGACAAACGTGCCTGCATCGTGGTCGAATCCCACACCACGCCCAGATAGGTGGTCCTCTGTAATGGAGAAAGCACACTCTTCTTAGCGTTTAGTCTTAACCCCAACTCTCTCATGTGAGCAAGAATGATATCTCGATGTCGAACCGCTACCTGCTCTGATTGAGCTAATATTAACCAATCGTCGATGTAGTTGAGTATGTGGATGCCCTGGAGTCCCAACGGAGCCAGAGCAGCATCCACACACTTCGTGAAAGTGCGGGGTGAGAGTGCAAGGCCGAAAGGAAGAGCACGATATTGGTAAGTGTTGCCCCCAAAAGTGAACCTCAGGAACTTCCTGTGATGAGGAAGGATGGAGTCTTTTTGATTGATCGTGACAAACCAGTCCTCGGACCTGATCTGAGACAAGACTTGTTTGAGTGTGAGCATTCTGAACTTCAGTCGCATGACTGAGCGGTTCAATATACGCAGATCTAAAATAGGACGCAACCCCCCATCCTACTTCAGAACAATGAAGTACCCGCTGTAGAACCCGGAGTCTGTCTCGTGCGGAGGGACCACCTCAATGGCCTCCTTCTTTAAGAGAGTAACTA
>NW_015546169.1:40947-42952 GCF_001515605.1 Sinocyclocheilus anshuiensis | reverse complement strand
ACCCGGATTCTCTCGTGCGGAGCGACCACCTCGATGGCCTCCTTCTTTAAGAGAGTGACTACTTCTTGTTCTAATACCAGAGCCTGCTCGGGACCCACCAGAGTGGGGGTGACCCCGTTGAATCGAGGCGGAAGAGAACCGAACTGGATTCTGTATCCTCTTTCTACAGTACGCAGGACCCATTGAGACAAATTTGGCAGTAGCTTCCACGCTGCTAAATAATCTACTAAGGGAATCAGTCTCTCGAGACTGATCTCTGGTGTGCCCAGAGCGGCTGGGGGCCTCCACAGAGGTCGCGAGCCTCTCAGCACTGCTACGTTGACGGGCGGTAACTGAAAGAAAAGCTCGCTGGAGACCGCTGCACCCTGGAACACCGGCAGGGTTGGCAGAACGATCTCCTGAGGGCACTGGGGGGAGACAGGCAACGTGTAATGCAGTGTGAACCTCTCTCCCCCAGAAGGGCCTGCCCTCACCAGTCCTGAGCCCGAATAGTCAGGAATTTTTGGTCGAGGACCTCTTATCCTGAAGGACGGTCCGCAGATCCGGCTTAGGCTTCGAAGCCCCCGACCCACAGCGTTGCTTCTGCCTCCAGTCCCAACGTGGGGGAGCGCGGGCGGCAACGCTCTGTTTCTGAGCCTCCCTATATGAGGAGCTGGTACGCGGAGGGGACTGCTCCCGCCCAGCAGCCTCCAGAGCTGAGATGCGGCGAGGGAGGAACCGCTGAAACGCCGCCGCCTTTTTACGAGCCTCCTGGTACCTGTCGACGACGGAATTGACGGTGTCGCCGAACAGGCCAGAAGGCACAAGCGGGGCGTCGAGGAGGAAGACCCTGTCTTTCTCTTTCATATCAGACAGGGTCAACCACAAATGCCTCTCTGCTGCCACCATTGCTGCCATGGACCACCCAGTGGCGCGGGCTGTCTCCTTGGTGGCGCAGAGAAAGAGATCAGCGGTTCTACTTAACTCTGCGATGTTATCAGAGTTAAGCTCCTTGCCCTCATCTAGCTCTTTAAGCAGGTCTGCCTGGTACGCCTGTAACACAGACATTGTGTGCAGACACGCACCGGCCTGACCTGCTGCCGCGTACCCCTTGCCCACCAGCACTGATGTCATACGCAGCGGCTTGGAAGGCAGTGCCGGAGCCTTTAAGGACGATGCCGTGCCTGAGGACAGATAGCTAGCTAGCATCTGTTCAACCCGGGGCATCGCCCTATAGCCACGCTCACTCAACCCCGCCACATTCCCATAGTAATCTGAGGCAGGGATGAGAGACGGGCAGAGAAAAGGCTTGGCCCACACGACCTCGACACCTCAGTGTGAAGGTCGGGGAAAAATGGCAGGCTCCAGCATGGAGGTGGTGGCCTTGCGCGCAGGAAGCGTTCATCTAACTTGCTTCGCTGTGGCTCGGCCTGCTTCTCGGCGGGCCAAACGATCTTTAATTTCTCCACGGCGCGAGTATGCACCTCCACTAGCTCCTCATACTGGGGCGATTGAGGGGGAAAAACCTCTTCGACGCCCTCCACGTCAACCTCCTCGGAGGAAGACAGGCGGAGCGTCGAGCCCTCACCCCGGGAGGAAGTAGCCGCAGAACGGGCTTCCGAACCCAGAGATCGGGCGCTGGATTTGGCGGGTGAGGAAGGAGATAGGGACTCGCCCGTCTCCATTCCCTCCACCAGATCCAATTGCGAACCCCACAAATGCAGCCTCGACGGATCGACGGAAGCGGGGCCAGCACCGTGAGGAACGCTGGCGAAGGCTCCCTTCTCAAAGAGAGCCCTCTGGGAGCAAAGCGTACGCAGTGGGAGCCGCTCGCAATGCGGGCAGCCGGCCCCCTCGAGAGCCGACTCTGCGTGCTCCGCTCCCAAGCAAACCACGCACAGACCATGTGTATCCCCACCCATGATGTAGCGTGGGCAGGGAGGAACACACAATCTATAATGTGGCTTGCTCTCGCCCTTTGCATGCTTTGTCTTAGCGTGAGCTTTAGACATAGCTGGGGCTTATG
>NW_015546169.1:38396-40833 GCF_001515605.1 Sinocyclocheilus anshuiensis | reverse complement strand
CAGCTATTGGACTGATTTCACATGTGATTCAGAGCATGGTCACAGAAGGCATTCCCAAAGCGTTCTCCGATGCAGCTCGAGTTCCTGATGAAGAACTTCCATATCTTCCTTGAATTGGAAACGAAACATGAAAGGCTCTTTGGCCAGTTGTCTGTCATCATTCATTTCCGCCTGATCAAGTTAAAGAAGGGCTTTTTCCTGGTCTTTCTTGTTTAATTTCAGATACCACGGCTCTTCCACAAAACCTCTGAAGACATGGAAGTTTTTTCCGTTTTCATTTACTTTTGACTGAGCTCTGTTCTTACGCCATGATTAACTTCTTACCGTGTCTTCCGCCATTATTAGTTTACATGAACTCCACCCACTTCCGGCATCAGACTGTTAGGCTGGCGCTGTTGTCCTCACTCTGCTATGACGTATGGTTCTGCGGTTCTGCAGTTGATTAGTATTGATTTTCACAGTATATACCGCATACTGAGGCATCTCCTCCATTGACTTGTTTTGATCCCACGTGTTATGCACATTTTTTAGCTCCCCTGGGAGGTGGGTGCTGTCATGCACTGCAACAAAATAAATACATAAATAAATAATATAATAATGTAGTGTGGCTTGTGGTAATTCTTTACTTCCTCTCAGCAATGGCATATTTGTATTGACAGATTGTTAGCAGTATGGCTCATACGACACACTATGAACTGACCTGTTGGAGACAAACATGTCGATCTATCTAAACCTATGATCACACTTGTAGTTCGGTTCTCTTGGTTCTTTTGGTCTGGATCAAAACAGAAAATGGTACATTTAGTCCTGGTTTGGTTTGCATTAACACTGTCATTTTTAACACCAAATACAAAAGATACAAAATGAAAGGAATAAGGATAAGGTCACAACCTGATTGGCCATCTTTTGTGATGTATAATTTGCAACGGAACTTACAAAATATCCAAAACAGTGCTGAAAAACAGCAAAGAAGTGGAAAAAGTGGGTTTTGACCCACTTGTTTGGGAGCACCAAGGATCAGATGTCAGCGTTCACGCTCAGAAGAACCGCAGTTGCACCAAAATTAGTTTTAATCAAACCAAACCAACGTATGAACACATCCTTAATCTCTCAGTCAGTTCCAAAAAAAGTATTTTTTGACTTTGAAGCTTTTCTAAAGTCACAGAAGATCGCATGACTGCTTATGTTAATTGCTTGGATGAAAGCATGGTAATTTGCAAATACTGGTGACTGTCATAGTCACAGATAGATAAATAAAAAGACAGACACAGAAGTTGGCAAAGTTGTGCGATTGCCTAGTGTTTGTGCATATCTCATCCCACCTGCTGCAGTCTCTGCCCTGCTGTTGTTTACTTTCTGAAGACCGATAAGCCTCTCTGGCAACATTACCCAAAGTGCTGCATGATCTAACGAGAGCACACACTGGTGCAGACAGACTCACACACACACATATACGTACGCAAATAATTCAAAGCATGCCTTGCCATTCCCTCACCTGACCTGTCTCCCTCAATGTCCTTGCTCTAATTGGATAACACTATATTTTGATTTCACAGGAGCCAGCAGGCCTCCATGCCGTTTTAGAGCATGTGATTCTTATTTGATGCATCCTGTGTTTACAACATCATCTTGTAATTAATGACACCGTGCAGAGCCGTGTATCCCTGTGACCTCTTATTCCTTTTTCCTGAATTCAGGCCAGTGTGCTAGTTTCTCTCTCCTCAGCCTTGAATTTTGAAATGCATTTTTGAAGTTTGATTACATGACCTTGCAGAGTCATTTTGTGTAGTTTTATCAGCCGTCAGCAGGAATGGGATTCTGTCTAAATGGATTGCTTGGGCTTGTTTGAATCTCTGGGTTAAGGAGATTAATTGTGTCGACAGGAAAGTTTGTTTTAATACAGTATATGGTTTGTATAGTCTAAGTAATATAGTCAAGCCTACAGGAAACAAAGGATAATTGACTGAAGTTGATTTAAGTCTTTAGAATCAGAATACTGTAATGTTTTTCTTGATCTGTAATAGTGTTTTTGACTTCTCACAGCATTTGTTTTACATTTTGTGAACTTTTTTATTTTTTGTAAAATATTTTTTTAATGCTGCATGGGGGGTATTCCAGAAAGCAGGTTATGTGTCATACCCGGGTATGTTTAAGGGTAAGTAAGCAGATAAACTCAGCTTTATTTTCCACAAAAGCAGGTAACTTTCAGGGTATGTAAGTAGACATAGCAACTTATTATCTGAACATAACCTGCTCTGAAGCAGGTTCTGTTTCAAGGTTAGTTTAATTAGAGCTATCAGCACTTATTGTCACGCATGTGCTGATAGCTCTATATATTGTATATGTAATATATATTATATATTACAATAGTATATATATATATACATATACATATATATATATATATATATATATATATATACACACACATACATAC
>NW_015546169.1:36172-36772 GCF_001515605.1 Sinocyclocheilus anshuiensis | reverse complement strand
GGGATTCTGTCTAAATGGATTGCTTGGGCTTGTTTGAATCTCTGGGTTAAGGAGATTAATTGTGTCGACAGGAAAGTTTGTTTTAATACAGTATATGGTTTGTATAGTCTAAGTTCAAGCCTCAAGCCTACAGGAAACAAAGGATAATTGACTGAAGTTGATTTAAGTCTTTAGAATCAGAAATGTTTTTCTTTTTTCTTGATCTGTAATAGTGTTTTTGACTTCTCACAGCATTTGTTTTACATTTTGTGAACTTTTTTATTTTTTGTAAAATATTTTTTTAATGCTGCATGGGGGGTATTCCAGAAAGCAGGTTATGTGTCATACCCGGGTATGTTTAAGGGTAAGTAAGCAGATAAACTCAGCTTTATTTTCCACAAAAGCAGGTAACTTTCAGGGTATGTAAGTAGACATAGCAACTTATTATCTGAACATAACCTGCTCTGAAGCAGGTTCTGTTTCAAGGTTAGTTTAATTAGAGCTATCAGCACTTATTGTCACGCATGTGCTGATAGCTCTATATATTGTATATGTAATATATATTATATATTACAATAGTATATATATATATACATATACATATATATATATATATATATA
>NW_015546169.1:28752-35639 GCF_001515605.1 Sinocyclocheilus anshuiensis | reverse complement strand
TATATATATATATATATATATATATACATATATATATACACACACATACATACACACACACACACAGTATATATATATATATATATATATATATATATATATATATATATATTTGTATGATATGTTAATTATAAAGCACTGTTATTATAAAGCACTATTCAAAAACAGTTATTATATTTATTTTATTGTCATATATAATAGTTATCAATGTATATTAATTATAAAACACTATTATAACAAGGTAATGTTTATTTTATTCTAATATATTTATTATATTTTATTGTCAACTCACACATCATGGATCTGCATCTTCTATAATTTATTTCTATAATAAAAATACATATGTGATATATCTTATTATATAATTAGCATCAAACAAACAATATAATTCTTATTCTCAGTGATTAAAGATTAAAAGAAAAGAACTGAAAAATGATTTCACAACCACCAATTGGGGGATGATATGCACCAAGTATGTAAATGGCCATTGAACGAAAGATGCAGCATGGCGTGCTTTTTCTTAGTGTCAGTTTCCATGGTGATTCGTCTATTTGTCGCTCTGCTGAGAATGTCTTGTGTGTTGACCATGAACATACTCTTAGTTGACTGAACCAAACGTGTTTTTTGGAACCAGCATACCTCAAGTAAGCAAAGTTTTAGGTTAATCAACCGAGAGTTCAGGGTATATGTGACGGTAAGTTAACCTTGCTTTCTGGAATACACCCCTGGCTTTGCTCTGAAATAAATAAATAAACAAATACATATGTACGTACAGCGTTCCAGCGGATGATAAAATCCTCTTACATTTTTCTTTACAAATCCTCATTTTGTACTTCTAATTCGTGACCGGTGTCTTGTTTTGCTCTTTTGTTTTGATTCCATCATCCAATGGAACGCCACTCTCTCATGTATGCAAGTACCAGTTAGTGGTAGCTAGAGATTACGGTTTATGAAGTTTAAATATGGATATTTTTCTTACACAAATGCATCACTTTGCTTCAGATGGCCTTTATTAACCCCCCAGAGCTGTGTGGAGTACTTTTTATGGTGAATGGACACACTTTTTTGGGCCTCAAAATCTTGACCTCCATTCACTGCCATTATAAAGCTTGGAAGAGCCAGTGCATTTTTTAATATGACTCAGATTGTATTCATCTGAAAGAAGCAAGTCATATACACCTCGGATGGCTTGAGGGTGAGTAAATCATGGGGTAATTTTCATTTCATTGGATGAATTATCCCTTTAAACAGATATCCGGACAATACTGTGAAAATCACATGACTTCTGTAAGCTGTAAGTGAAGTAGCCATTAGTGTTGCTTTCGTCAACGAAAATTATGACTAAATATCGTCGTCAACGAACCTTTATCACGTGACGAAAACGAGACGAGACGCAACGTAAATGCTGGTCATGTGACGATGACTATAATTAAATGTATAATGCAATATTGTTGACGAATAAAAACGTGACTAAATGTGGTTTACAAAATAAAAACTATGCTAAAATGTCTCTTCATTTTCGTTGACCAAAACGAGACGAAACGAAATCTTATAACATTATTTCGCCTCGTTTAGTCGCGTTATTATTATTATTTTGCAGTATTTCTGTTTCCTGTGTCTCACTTCAGGGGCTGCATCAGGTCGCACTGTTTGCAATAGCCCTACTGTGCTGTAACAAGGTGTGGTAAATGGGCAACTCTGGTAACGCTGCCCTCTTGTCATCAGTTTTCGTCGACTAAAACTAGACGAAAATAGTCATGGATAATTCTGACTAAAATAAGACAAATGCTCAGACTTTTAGTTGACTAAAACTTGACTAGACTAAAAAGAGTATGAACGTGACTAAAACTAATAAAAACTAAAATGACAGCTTCACACAAAGACTAGACTAAAAGTAAAATTAAAACAGGCCGCCAAAAACAACACTAGTAGCCATGTCAAACTGAAACAAGCAGAAAGAGGTCAGTGCTGTCTTTATGTCAAAAATGTGTTTGTGCCATCTGAAACTGACACTTTTTTTCTCACTTCTCTCTATTCTTTATCTCTTTTTCAATAATTCAAGGCCAGAGAGCTGCAGTGAACATATACTGTAGATGACCTCAATTGCTCCTCCTCTTCCTCCTATGAGAGGTGGTGAAAGAGATTTTGATACTGAAGAGAAGTGAACGGTGGTACCATTAGGTAAAGCAAGCAGTACAGTACCTCTCTCACTTCACTATATATATATATGCATAGTGAAGAGAGAGATGTACTGTACTTGAGTTACTGTACTTGAGAACTAGAGTTTTGCACCCAAATTACAATGTGCGTGATGTCTTTAGCAAGCATTTTGCTAAACTTAACTAACCACCCTTTACACAAAAGTTGGTACAGCAGCTTAAAAGTCCAATGCCCATAAAGATACTAAAAGATTAATAAACATTTATAGACATTTACAAATTAGATTTATAGAGATTTACAAATGATAAATAGTTTCAACTTTGGATTGGGTACTGCAAAAACATGAACAAATGAGTAAATCATGATTAGTTAAGATGTTTAAATAGTGTGAATTCAGGACCTTTGGGACACATTTTGCCATCGAGATGACTGCTCATAAAGGTACTAATGATTAGTAAACATTTATAAACATTTACAAATGATGAATAGTTTACACTTTAGATTTGGTACTGCAAAAACATGAACAAATAATTAATAAATTATTTTTTACGATGTGTAAAGTCTACACAACAAATGAAGACCAAATATGCAACCTTTACGGACTGTGATTATTTATTCATTCATTCATTCATTCATTCATTCATCTCACATCATTTGTAAATGTAAAAAACAGCATTAGGTCATACATGAAAAGTACATTAACAAGTAAGCTTGTAATTATTGTATAATTTCTGTGCATGATTGTATGAATCGAAAGTTTAATGACATCTGTAAGCATTAACTAATGATCCTTTAAGCATTATATAATGTTTGTTAATGATTTATTAATGAAGCTTTTAATCATTGTAAACCATGTCAAAATAATTTGAAGATTTTTTAAAAAGTACATTATCACATGAATTGAAAGTTTAATGACATTTGTAAGCATTTCAAATTACATTAAATAATGATCTGTTAATCATTAGGTAATGTTTAATAAGTACATTAGTAAGCAAGGAAGTTATTAATTTATAAAAATAAATAAATACTGTTTTTTCAGTAATGATGCATTAAATACATGTTACAGTAAGTGATGTACAATAAAAATGTTTTTATTCTTTGAAATTTTTCAAAGAATCTTGATAAAATGAATCATGGTTTCCACAAAAACATTAATGATTAAAAATGTTTTCAACATTAAACGTGACCTATTATGCCCCTTTTTACAATATGTAAAATAAGTCTCTGATGTCCCCAGAGTGTGTATGTGAAGTCTTAGTTAAAAATACCCCACAGATATTTTTTTTATAGCTTGTTGAAATTGCTACTTTTAGGGTATGAGCCAAAACGCGCAGTTTTTGTGTTTGTCCCTTTAAATGCAAACGAGCTGGTGCTCTCCCCTCCCTTTTCAGAAGAGAGCGGAGCTTCAAGATCTCAAGCTCTGGCATACCAATGCTGGCCTTTGCAAATAAACATTCCACAAGCCTGTTATCTTTACAGAAAATGTACTCAGTTTAAAAGTCACTCATCCGATTGTACTGTACTGTGCATAATAAATGCTCATTTATGAATTACACAGACGGGGAGCACGGCGTGATAAAAAAATTACGACATAGCTGGTCTCATGGTGCCTTCGCGTGCTATCACAAACTTTATAAGTCCCACTTGTGATTATGAGTTTGACAGTTTCAAGCGGTCGACTTCACATTGCTGTCATATGCAATTTTTATCTACCACATTCCTATGTACGATCATTCTGGTAGCATGTGAAAACAGCATCAGTGAAAACAGGCAGAGACAATGGTAGCTTTAGCTTTAGCTAATTGATCCCTCTTTCAGAAGCAACCATTGCACTGAACTGACCCTCGTTTGTGAGGCAGTCCGGCATAAAATGATTGGCACAAACATATAGGACTTTAGCAGTTGTTTTATGGGACATTTCCTTTGAAAATTAAATGTAACCACTGTGTCCTCAGCGACTCAGATGGAGGGAGTCTATGGAGACTCATATGTTTGTTGGTGCATCCCGAAAATACTTGTAATGCCTCTTTGGCGCTGATTGTACCTCCAGCAGCTACAGCAAGAAAACAGTAATGGCGGACTGCTGCTTCTCACTCAGGGCGGTGTCTATGCTAATAGAGCAGAGATCGTCACAAATGGGCGGGACTTTTTCCCAACGATGACGTCAATGTAGGGAGAAATCTGGAACCGCTCGTTTGGAGAGACTGTTTATGATTTATTGGGATTATAAAAAAAAAAAAATTATGATTATGGGCTGGTTGTTTTCACATACTGCGGCCACACAACTGTGTTCAAACACCTTATAAAATTGATTTTTGCATAATAGGTCACCTTTAATAACATTAATAACTATTTTTAATAATTGAGTACAATAATAATTTATAATAACCGAGCACTAAATCAGCATATTAGAATGATGTAAATTTAGCTGTCATCACAGGAATAAATAACTTTAATAAATAACTTCTTTTTTTTTCCTGGTTTAAACAGAAGTCAAAACTTTAAACAATATACTGGGGGAGAAAGCTGAGCACATAATTGATGAACTACTTGACTGAGCTTGAGAAGTACTTGAAACATCTAGCTCTAAGTGCTGGTGAAGACACATCTGATCAAAAGAGCAGCACTTGCTTCTCATCAGAGCATAATAACCTAAATTAAACGTGCATAGTGTCCTCTGCTGGTTCAAGAGAACAAAGCAAACCAGTGGGGAGCTGGGCACTTGGGAACTGAGCAGATTTGAGTTTTTGCAGTAACCTTAAAATATCTGCATCCAACAGAGTCATATTTTTTCTGTGTATTTTAAAAGACAACAAAGAATAAGCATGCACATTCTGGTGGAATAAAATAGGGTACAGATAAGGACTGACATGAAAAAAAAAAGAATCAAACTTTACAGTTTTAAATGTTCTGCAGTAATTAATTATTTCCACTGTGTCTCTTTTATATAAGGTAAGAAATGCCCACAAATTTAAATTCAACTCTAAAAGTCTGTGGAATAAAACAGTGTTTTTTCTTCTCTCTTGATACAAAGAAACAGAGACAAATTGCTGTGAGACTCAATGTTAGATTAGGTGAGGATTAAGGTGAAAGATAACTCAAGGAATGTAGAACATTGCAAGCTATCTGCCCTTAACAGATGACAAGTGTTGTCTCATTATTTAAAGCTGATATCCAGATAGAACTGTGTCATAACTACTCTGAGTTATGTGAATGGAGCTCCCCTTACTGGCCTTGCCATGTCAACACAAATGTTTACAGATCAAAGCAACTTTATCCCCATTCAGGTTCTTAGGTGTCAGATAAATGAAAGAATTAGAACAGTCTAGAAAGACCAAATCCCTGAAGACAGGGTTAAACACAGTACTGAGATTTATGGGTGACGAAAAAAAAATACTTCATTATAAACGGCCTGCGGGCTCAAATTTACTTCACCTAGAGGGTTAAAGTAAAGGGAGGATCAGCATATGGTAACATCATTATGGGAAGGATCCATTGCCTGTGGAGTCAGTTTGTCAGTGGAAATGTGAGGCAGCAGAAAAATGGTTCCCATAGGCAGAGAAACTAGCTGGGTTGAGTCTTCACTCGCCCCACAGGGGACAATGCTGTACAGCATGTCCCATTTTCTCAAACAAGTTTAGAAAATGTATTTCTTGCACTACAAAGAAGCTCTCCTCTCATGTTTGGGAACTATCTAATTGATAAAACTGATCAATACAGAAAGTTTTATGCTTTTTCAGTATTGTCTATATATTGCTATCTCTTTCCCCCTCCTACCCTCAATATTTTCATAAAATATTGTTTTTGTATGAGCATGTGCAACACAATAGGATCAACAAAGACTCTATTATTAAGAAGTATTTATTGATTTGCAGGGTCCTTAAGTTAGTTATATGGTCCTTTTTTAAAACGTCACCAAAACACTTTACAGCCATTTTGACAGTAGCCATTCATATTTTTCCCATACTATGTAAGTCAATGTCTACAGTCAACTGTTCGGTAACCAACTTTCTTTAAAGTGTCTTCTTTTGTGTTCAACAAAAATAAGAACTCATACAGGTTTGGAACAACTTGAGTTTGAATAAATGATGACAGAATTTTCTTTTTGGGTGAACTATACCCCCTGGGGTCTGATGGTGTTTTGGGGGCCTGGAGAAGTTTTGATATGCCCTGATATTTGTGCTTTTTTCAGTTGCTTATTAGCATATAAATGGCTAAAGTCTGATAACACTGTAATCAGCACAAACTGGGCTACAATAATATGTGAGCAGCATGTATGTACATAATTGTGTTTTTGAGAAAACAATGTTTATGCATGGTTAGTGAAAAACTAAATTTTTTAAAATCACTTGAATAAGGCCATAAAACTCATACAGAACATTTGTTCACAAGACTTTTGATTGTGAGACATCTTGTGGCCTAGGGTTTTTGCTTCAAAATGAACATTTGTTCACAAGACTTTTGATTGTGAGACATCTTGTGGCCTAGAGTTTTTGCTTCAAAATGATGTGAAAATTATCCTATTCACTCATTCACAGAAAACAATATATTTATTTAAAATTTCTAAGTCACTTTTTGTCTAGAAAGCCTGTATGCGAGGAGGCGTGAATGATCATGAATAATAGTGTGATTCACACCTGAGAAGACAAAGGCCCACATAATGAGCCTTTCAGTCAGGTGTGTGACTGAAAGGGAAGAGTTATAAGAAAGAATGTGAGGACAAAATA
>NW_015546169.1:25772-28142 GCF_001515605.1 Sinocyclocheilus anshuiensis | reverse complement strand
TTTGAAGGTTGCTTCGTTTGGCTTTCTGAAGTCCAATTCGTTATACTAAGACTTTTGCACCCATACAAGCCAGGGAATGATCACCCCCTGCTGGCTGGACCTAAACTAGCTGCAGCAGCAAGCTACGTTTTCACAAATGGTCTCCCACCAGTAATCCTGACAAGCTCAATGCCGCCATCAGGATGCGCTACCAGCTTAAACAATGAGGTCAAATTCATGATTAAGGTGGGGAATTAATGACAACAGAATGTCAGGAGACCAGTTTAATGCCTCATCTGAAAGACGCTCCTTTTTACAGGTGCCGGTCTAACACTTTATCAGAAGGTTGCTTCGTTTTACATTCTGAAGTCCGATTTGTTATACTAAGACTTTTGCACCCATACAAGTCAGGGAATGATCACCCCCTGCTGGCCGGATTGCCTCATCTGCAGGATGCTCCTTTTCACAGTCTAAAGTCTGCGTCATTTCACTAGGACTTTTGTACCTTTTCAAGCCAAGGAATGATCACCCCATGCTGGCTGGAATAAAACTAGCTGCAGAAGCAAGCTACGTTTTCACAAACGGTCTCCCACCAGTTTACTGACCAGGCTCTGGCCTGCTTAGCTTTAGTGAGCAGCCAGACTCTGCCTGCTGCATGACACAGCTGCGTTCGTAGCCTGTGCCTTAATACAGGGTTTCTGCAGACTTGAACAAGTTAATATATTAGGAAAACGTTATTTAAGACATTTTAAGACTTTTTAAGGACCCGTGGACACCCTGTAATAAAGCTGCTCTAATACAGGGGTAGCGCATCCTGACAAGCTCAATGCGGCCATCAGGATGCGCTACCCGCTTAAACAATGAGGTCAAATTCATGATTAAGGTGGGGAATTAATGTCAACAGAATGTCAGGAGGCCAGTTTAACCTCCTGGGGTCGACGGTGGCGCCGGCGCCACCACTTGCAGATATTAATGATAACAGCGAAAATAACTTAAAATGCTCCGTCATACTTGATTGTACATATAAGAGTAATACAGCATTTAAATCTGTAAAGGGTCTACTTTTATTTGTGTACACTCAAAATATCAACACATTGTGCTTTTGTAAAATAAAGAAAATAAACAAGGTGTGCTTTTAGCCATCTCATTCTCCGCACATATCGGTTTGAAACGCGTCAATAAAATGAAATGAAACTCAGCGAATATTTGACACACATACAAGAGAGATATATCTATAGAAAGATTGACATGTCTACTTTTAAAAGAAGTCAGTCATGTCGAAAACAAATATTATGTGACAAAGTAATCGGTATGAAACCAATGCGATGTCAAGTCTTGCCCGTCTGCCTTCATTATCTCTAATTAGATCACGCCCACGAGCCGATCGCGCTTTTGATATTACAATAGTCCAAGTGAGACACGCGGCATGCAAACGCCCACATCACAGCAAACAAAGCAGCGACCCACATAGCAATTTTTCTCTGGCCCAGCTACGGCCCACACAACCAGCTTTTGCTTGGCCCACATACCGCAATGAATTATGGTCCTAGTGTGGACCATATGGGCCACAAATGGGCCATGACAGATCCATATCTCAGCCACCTGCATGACCATAGCTGGCCCTATACGCTGAACCAGATGGGTTCCACATGTCAGCCTCAACAAAACCATAACACACCCCTCCCAGATGAATAGTCACAACAACGACAGTATTCTGAACAAATATTTAATCATGTTTAATCAGCAAACCAAGTTGAATGAATGTCACACCTAACATGCTTATTTGTTTTGCTTGGTCAGTGTGTTCACCCTGTTGGAGTATGGCAGTGTGAATTGGCTTTTAGGTGCTTTGGAAAACAAAACAAAAAAAACAGTAAAAATATATGAATATTTTTTAATGTTTACGGAATTAACACAATTCTTAAAAAAGGTACTTTCTCTATTTTTGCAATGTTCAAGTGTTCATGTCCCTGAATAATATCTGCATGCACCCGAGTCTGAAGAGTACACATAATATCTAGTAGACAGCAATCCTTGAGAGTGAGAAGTCTTGTGTGGAGGCTGGATCTGGAACTGACTTCTGTCCAGGTTATCTGTCTTCACGAACTGCCCTGAAATACAATTCAAACAAACAATATAGTGTGAGGCTCTTACATTCACAATGCTCATTTTTGCCTCGGTGGTGAAGTGTGCAGAAAATTCTGCCGGACTGAAATTTAGTCTTTGGTGAACAGTCTTCAAGAGTGCAAATAAGATTTTAAGTTTTAAGTACCTTTCAGGCTCGCGTGAGGTTTTCACAAGCAACAAAGTCTACTTGAATAAACACTTCACTAAAGTTTAGAAAATAATATACATACAGACCGTTACAGTTTGAAGTGAGGTACGCTCACA
>NW_015546169.1:23493-25639 GCF_001515605.1 Sinocyclocheilus anshuiensis | reverse complement strand
GTAGGTTTTTGTGTATGAAGTGTCCTCAGTGCAGAGTTAAACAAGATGGCCTTGTAGGACATACAGGAAATATTTTATATTTATTTGATATATATTTTTTTTATATTTGATAAACTTTTGAATGTTTGAGGTTTTACTTACTACTAGTCAGATGGTTCATAGTGCCTTGGAGATGTTCTTCGACAGGAGATCCGCTCCAGCTCTGCAGCACGGCCATCAGCATGGAAGAATATAGGAACAATATGTCACATAGCCAACAATATGTAGTATACAATGTCAGGTTTATTAGAAATAAACAAACTACAGCAGAGGTGAAATGCAGAAAATAAAATAATAATATACAAAACATACCAAAAAAAAAAACATACAAAGAAATCTTAAGATACCAGAATTCACATTTTTAGGTTTTACAGATGCATGATGATATAGTTGAAATATATTGTGAAAAATGCATTGCAATTTATTTAATAAGATTTCTCAGATCACCTGTGTTTCCTGTATCTCTGTCAGCAGCTCCCATTACAACTTTTCTTGTAACTTCCCCTGTTTTAGGGTTTTTTCTGACACTACAATTTATCAATATTTGTTTGCAATGAAAGTTCAAAACGTGTTTGAAATAGTTTCAGCTCGTTAGTTCATTTAAGTGACGTCACCGATTGACCTCATAGTGCAGACTTTTAGGTTAAATTAATTAGCTTATAGTTACTTCCATTTATCTATTGACAAAGTACCAGCAAAACATTTACAAACTATCAAAACTGCTCATCTACACATAAAATGTGATTAAAAGCTCAAAGTTTAATTAATAAGAGCTCAAATCTATAGTTAGCTTACCTCTAATAGTTAGCCTCTATAGCTAATTAACAGCTGTAATGCTAACGGTCTTTTTGAAGACACTAAACCATTCCTGTAAAGTAAAGATTCAACAGAAACGTGTCAATTACATGTAAGAAAGTGTCAGTAACGGTTGCATGTATTATTTGTGTAATTTTTAGTGACTAAACTTACCTGAAAGCAGTGAAAACAGCAGAGAGACGGACGTCTCGCTACTTGTCAGCTGAGTGAGTTGACGCCCCGTTTCCATAGTAACTCCCTCCGCTCCAGTTTAAATGCGATTTGAATGCTCAACGCGCATGCCCATTAAAAACATTAACAAATCATACAGACCCCCAAATGTTTAAACTGTATATACAATAACTTACAACTTTTTTATATTTAGTTCTATGCTTACAACATATAAAATCTTATCATTAAGCAGTGAACACTAAATGACTGAACTCCATCTTTTTATGCATTTAGTGGCCAATCTGAGCAGATAATATTAACCCAAACCACAATAAATATACTGTGTCAGACTGTTCACTTAACTTGGTGCTGCTATTTAGATAATAGCAAGAAATTGCAGTTAAAATCATGGTAGTGGTGAAAAGTTTGTTCAGTGCAAGGCAGCCAATCTCAAAAATGGCTAATTTTGTTGTTAATTTATCATTCTTCTCATTTTACTGTTTTTTGGAAGTACTACATGTTCCACACAGATGTATTTTAAAATTTACCCAAAAGAAAAAAAATGTTCATGTATTATAATCAATTTTACATTGAAACTATTAGTAAACTTAAGATATGTCATCCACTCATAGCAACACTATTTGTGTATAACAGAAGTGTTTAACAAATATGCTTTAAACCAAATAAATCTTTGTCCCTGCAGAACAACTCCCCCAAACTTTCCATGCAATCATGTTTCTTTTCAGCATTTTACAGCCAGGGGGATTCCAGGGTGGGAGGGCATGTGCTAACATGATGGGGCTCACGTAAACCAAAGAAGGGTGATCAAAAATAGGCTTTCCTGTGTTTATTTCACGGAGACCCCAAGCCTGACCTTAGCCAGCTGTGTGTGCCATTAGCAAGCAACCCAAACCTCTCACACTCTCTCAACACTCGAGCAGATAGGTCAGACATGGAGCACTGGTTAACGTGACATCTGAGCACCTCTGTGTCATTAAGCTTAACTTTTCAGTAGCAAATTTCATGGGCTAATTATTGTGATTATCAAGCAGGATTTAGATCAGCCATGGCAGCCCTAAATATAAATCCTTCTCGCTTTTTGGATAGGACAATAAACTCATTGATTGTGAATGTTACACAC
>NW_015546169.1:21717-23260 GCF_001515605.1 Sinocyclocheilus anshuiensis | reverse complement strand
ACTCTCTCTTTCAGCTACAAATAATCAAACCCTTTTTGAGCAATTTAGTTAATTAAACGGCTGAGGCAGCCATTTGTAAGCAGGACATGAAGAACTTATAGACATTACACTATAATTCTAAATTGTAGACTAGTGTAAATGGTGAGCAAAGTTTGGTTTTCTCCTTGCAGTCAGAGTGATTTTAGACCACTTTTACTCTTTTTTTAAAACTGCTTTTAACTGCAAGTGATGGAACTGGAAAATTATGCTTGTTCAGATACATAGATTTCACTGCTTTTGGTACTTATGTTTTTGACAAGATTTTAATAGTTTTTAAAGGTCAACAAATTGTATGAACAATTGACCCTTTGCCGGGAGCTTGATAGACAGGCGATCTGACCAATCATAATGCCGAATCTGCCATTTTGTCCGACAAACAAACCAGACAGGAGAGTAGATTAACATCTGTGGACTTGAACTTGAAAAATTATATGTATTGATATCTTTCCGGGCTTCTGGGGGGTATTCCAGAAAGCAAATTATGTATAATACCCGGGTATGTTTAAGGGTTAGTAAGCGGAAAACTCAGCTTTCTGTTCCAAAAACGCAGGTAACTCTTAGGGTATGTGATTTATAGGGCAGATGTCTGAGCACATTTAGTATGGGGTGACCTGTTGTCCAGTGGCCTGTGTTCCAAAGGTTGTAGGCATTGGGATGACAGAATCTGAATCACCATTGTATCAAAGAACAGTTGCTGTAAAATATTGTTTATGGAATGCTACCATTTGATAAAATGACCCTACTGCCAGATAAAAATCACACTTATCTCTGTGTGTCAGCCCCTGTAAATGGCAAAAGGAAGTAAAATGCGGCCCACACAATTTAGCCAATCAGAAAACTTGGAGGCTGTTCTGTCATAACATCGCTTTTGTTTGTTTGAGGGACTTCAAAGTTCAAGTTCTGGTTTAACTAATGGTGTTATTTCAGGGCAGTTTACCCAACTGTATGTCCAACCAGTGGAAGACAGGGGATTGTTTGTGCTGCTAATGATGTATAAATCAGCTTTAAAGGGATAGTTCATTCAGTAATTTGAATTCTGTCATTTACTCACCCTCATGTCCTTCCAAACATGTGGTTAATCTTCAAAACACACATTGAGATTGATTTAATGAAACCTGAGAGGTTTCTATTCCTCCATTGAATGTCCAGATAATTCAAACTTATACAAAAAGGTCTTTGTAAAATAAGTCCATATGAATAAAGCAGTTTAATCCCAGTCTTGTGAAGAGATGCAATTGTTTCAGCTTTCGGTTCCAAAAAAGGAGGTAGCTTTCAGGGTATGTAAGTAGCCATAGCAACTTATTCTCTGAACATAACCTGCTCCGGAGCATGTTCTGTTTCAGGGTTAGTTTACTTCAGAGCTATCAGTGCATGTGTGACCTATTGATGAGACTCCAGTGGGAATGACAGATTGCACACAATATTATATATGATTACAATATAGTTATAAAATACTATATATATATATATATATATATATATATATATATATATATAATTTTAT
>NW_015546169.1:7152-20331 GCF_001515605.1 Sinocyclocheilus anshuiensis | reverse complement strand
GGCAGGCATATGGCAGATCTACCCTCGTCGGGTTGTGGGTTGTGTACGTACGTGCGGGCGGAGTTATCAAAATAGGGGCGAAGTCCTGTTGGGGTATTTTGTTTTGGACATGATTTTTGACAATTAAAAAAACTGAGTTTTCTGTTTTTGCAAATAAACTCTTCATATAATATAATCAATTAAACATTACCTTGTCATAATAGTGTTTTGTAATTTATACAGATACCTGTTTTATATGCCAATAAAATAAATATAATAACCATATTAGAATAATATTAACTTATTTATTACTTATATTAGCACTTTATAATTAACATATCATACAACTCTATATATATATAGAGAGAGAGAGAGAGAGAGAGAGAGAGTTGTATGATATGTTAATTATAAAGCACTATTATAAGTAATATATAAGGTAATATTATATTATTCTAATATGTTTTTATATTTATTTTATTGTCATATATACTAGTTATCGATATATATTAATTATAAAACACTATTATAACAAGGTAATGTTTATTTTATTATAATATATTTATTACATTTTATTGTCATCTCACACATCATGGATCTGCATTTTATATAATTTATTTCCATAATAAAAAATACATATGTGATATTTCTTATTATATAAATAGCATCAAACAAACAATATAATTCTTATTCTCAATGATTAAAAGATTAAAAGACAAAAAAAATTAAAAATGATTACACAACCATCCATTAGTTGGCGATATGCAGTAAGTATGTAAATGACCATTGAACAACAGAAGAAGAACATACTCTGAGTTGACTGAACTTACTCCCAGACGCATTTTTGGAACCAGCAAACCTCAAGTAAGCAAGGTTTGGGTTAATCAACCAAGAGATCAGGGTATATGAGGTAAGTTAACCTTGCTTTCTGGAATACCCCCCTGATGTTCATTCATGTTTATTTCATGTTATAACTAGTAAAGACGTAGATATGATGGGTTCACATGCTGCTGAGACGCTACAGCAATCCGTCACAACAAATTAAAGAGCCACAAATCAGTATTTATTGTTTGAATTTCTTTAAAAAAATGCAACATTTTAATGCTGAGTCTTTGTTTCATACCAAAAGTAACCTGCTATGTCTTGTCTTTCGGCGCGTCAGTGTCCTCTTTGCTCTGCGATGCGTGAGAACACGATGTGTAGTTTGAGAGCACCATGGCTTGTCGGATGTAGCAACAGTATATGAACATATACTTGTTAATAGATTTTTTTCTATGAAATTATATGAACATTTTGATAGTCAGGACTAATGATGCTTTTAAAATAATCTGTATCTGTATCTATAAGCTTCTGTAGTGACAGACAATAAAACACTTAATAATATTTCTCATCTGTTTTTTTACCACATGGATTTATTTGCATAGTGCTACCTATACCTCCAAAGTACATGATTGGATTATGCAGTTATAATGTCAGAGCACCTTGTCCATGGCTTAGCTTACAGTAAATTGTCCATTTGAACAGCTGGTGTAGCATGAACAGAACTGCTTTAACCTCTTGGGTTTATAGCTGTGGGTGTTTTAGAGTGGATGTGTGTTTAACACTCTAACTCTTGTTGTTGAACCACAGTTTTGAGGTTCAGCAACAAATATCTAAATTCCCAAAGGTTGCCTAATTGCATAAAGCATATTAGCAAGATCATTTTATTCTCCATTACAGTTCAAGTGGTTGTGAAGGTTACTGCATGTATGTCAACTGATAAGCGGTTAAAGCTATTAAAAAGCTAAATGTCTAGAACACCAGTTATTTAGCAGGCCAAAGAAAAAAACATAAATCAGTAAGAGCCAAATGGTTTCTCACGTTTTTTTCACGTGTATAGACCTTTTTGGATGATTACTGAAAGAGTTCATCTAGCTTTACTGGAACATTAAGTGCCATTTGACATACAGAGCATAGGAATCATGCTCAACAGAAACAGAGCATAGGAAAAGTTTTGAGTTTAAAAACATTGGTAAACATGCATATTTCATGTGACAGCAATACATATACAAAACATCTGCTTTTTTAGAGGATTGGCTGACGAACAGTTGATTTGAGGGTTCAATCATCAGTTATACAGTGTGTCCTGGCCTGGGACAGTGATTTTTGGGTTTGAATTTTGCAGGGCCCGCACTGTGATCTCCATGAATCCAGCTTATCTATGATATAGACCCTTTTTGTGCTGACGTCACAATTACGTCACAGCATTAGCTGGAGGCAAAACAAAGGAATAACTGGAGGTGGTCAATACAAACCAGCACAGAGTCGGCTACATAAGGAGCTTAAAATGTCATCTCCATAGGAAGATAATATTTTAGTCAAACTACCGCATTACACAACAACAATAATTCTTTCAATAGAGATTTGGAGCTTTAGTAGGTGTTTAATGGTTGTGGATCAATTGCTCATGCAAAATTGTGAGGGTCTTGAGTGGAGTTTGGATTGGAAAAGTCATTCCGTCATCAATAGACAGTGAATGTGACATCTGACATACCTAATCACACAAGCAATATGTTGCACCACCAAATATACATCAGTGAGAAGGAGAGTGCAGTTCCAGAGGCTCTTCTGTGAGAAGTCAGGCAAATTCATTTGTGATTTTTGAAATCCAATTCAATACGTTGTGCCTAGTTAATGTACAAATGGACACTGCTTTTTCCAAATCCTGCATTCCTATTTATCAAACAAACTTTTAGAGCAGTCTCTTGTGTGTAGGCGCCTTAATTGCTGGAAGGTCAGCAATTGCTGCAGTAGTCTAGTCTTAAGATGTCAAGAGCCTGCTCAAGGATTTGCACGTCATGCTCAGAAAGGAACGGTCTGATGTGTTTCACTTAAAATTCTTTCCCACTCTTTCCCCAGTCCATGTACAGGTATACTGTATACAGTGGATTGTTCTCTTCAAAGAATAGGCCTTCAAACTAATGGGAACATCTTAGGCTGATAAAACATGACCACTGTCTGAGTGCTGGATGTCTTTGTGGCTGTTCATGACTCATCATGACTAAATATTTAGATGAAGTTTTGGTATTATTAGAGCCAATGATCAATCAGTTTCCTTTCTGAATATAAACCCTCATGTTCCAATGGACCCCAGCCCTCCCCTTTACGTAGTTATCAGAAAACACAGATTATGGCTTTCAGAGTGAGGCTATTCTTAGATGAGCTCTAGTCTTTTCAGTTTATAATGTTGACTGAGACATCACAATGGAGAAGAGCTCTATGCGTCTCTGTTGAGTATCTTTCAAGTAGGCCGTGTAATCAAATATTTTTACTTTCATCCTCCCTTTGCTAAACACCAAGTCAATGTGAGAAATTAGGGTAATATTATTAAGCATTAAACATTGTTGTGTTTTTGATTTGTGGATTAAATATTCTAATTAATGGAGCAATTATTTATGGACTAATTTTGAGTAAGGAGTGTCGGTTCATGGCAGTATTTATGGACAGAAAAAAAATAGTACTTTTTCAATGCTAAACTTAATGTGACCCTAAACCTTGCTTTAGTACCCAAGACCGAATTAGAAATGTGTATCCTAAATTATGACTCAAAAGGGCACATGGACAATCTTCCCCAGGGAGAACTTCACACTAGGTCAACAGCCATAGGTTAGCTGCTGACAACTATAGTTTTTTTTTTTTTTTTAGGGTAAAGGAAAATAGGAAAGTAGGATTTTGCAAAGATAGAAAGAGAATAATTTTGATTACTTGATCCCATACAAACTCCAGTTCAATAACAGTTAATTACAATTGTATGTGAATGTATTTTTATTTGCATAACTTGTACACATATACAGTCCATTACCCATATTAGTCTTCCACAAAACAGATTTGTCCATGGATCTTCTAATGGAGTGCGTTATTCTATCTCAAGTGGTCAAAACATTATAAAGTTGGTTGCTTGACCATTTTTAATATTCCTAGGGGGACCACTTAGGTTAAACCAAGTAAATAAAAAAACTGGTGGTTTTGAAATACCAATTCACAGAGGTAATCTCTTTATCTCTCTCTCTAAAAAAAAAAGAGAAAGAAAATTAAAAATGGTCAAGCAGTATCATTAGAGCACTTGGTATGGATTGACCCAAGTATTAACAGTGTTTGTTCTCCATAAGGACAAAATGGAATAAAAAGAAGGCAACTCCATAAATAATATATTCTCATTCCTCTTGTACAGTCCATTATCATTAACTCTGGGGGAGTCCTCACTTTTGCTAAATGACATTGGGAAAGCCTGTTAAAACCATTTTTGATTCTGTTATTGACTATGCATTGCCATGCAACATTCTCATTTTTTGGTGAACTATAATACAGTGCATGCCATCTGATAGGCCTAAATTTACAGAATAAAATAGAACTTCTAATGTTTTTGAAAAACTTTCAACAGTGTTTAGACTTTAGATGGTCTATGGATGGACCAAGTTTGTGATAATTGTATGAATTGATGCTAGACTCTCATTGCTACTTATAGGGCCTAAAAGATTACAAGCTTTGGGAAATTTTATCTTATATACTGTTAATATTTTTGTGCATTGTGAAGTCACAACAGATATTTTCACAAGCAAATAGTACATTACTTTGATTAAAAAAAAAAATTCCCATGTGTGTATGTTCATGACTAGATAAATCTGATGACAAGATGATGACATCTTCCCCAACTGTTGGTGTTACACTAATGGATCATCTGAAAAAAAAAGAAAAAAAACTAAAGGGCGTGAGGGCTTAGTGACACTAAGACCGGATGGTGTGGCCGACTGATAAATGGCCTACAGTACAGCTGGATAGGATTCATTAACAATGTGTGGAGGGATGTGAATATATTGGCTGTGTCTCAAAACCTAGAGATGTCCGTAAAGAGATGTGCTGTACATGGACAAAAAAAAAAATGCAAATGGAACAACGCCATTATGAGTGCAGTACAGTCTGTTTCCAAGCCTCTGCTGTTTGTTGGGTTTATCGGATACGCAGGGCTTACCGTTTAATTCAGAAAATCCATCTCCATTTTCCAGAGCTCAAATGCATACAGCTGAAAAACGTGAGAATGCAATGGGGTTTTAAAACTTTTGAGAGAAAACATTTATGAAAATAATAAATTGCGCTGACAAGAATGTGACATCTTGTTTAAAGACAGATAATGCAGGATAAGATAACCATTGAAAAACCAATTTGAAATATGGAAAAGATTGTTATTAGAAAGTGGTTAATTTGGTAAGTCAAGGACTCCATTCAGTTCATGTTTATGGGCTTATTCAAACGCTTGTTCATTCCTGTATTACTGTATACCCATTATACTGCTAGAATGTATGTCTGAAAAGTTTGGCCTTTTTGAATTTTTTGTTCAGACATTTTGATTTTGTTTTATGTTTGTGAATTAAAAAGAAACTCATTCAGTGAACCAGTGGTTATGTAATTGTTACTGCAAATGTTGCCTCTGACTGTCTTCAGTGAATCTAAAGAGACAAACACTCACACACACATATGCTTAATTGATTCCAAATGTTTCTTTGACAATAAAAAAAAGAGGGTCCTCTGAGACTGTAAAACACTGGGGCAGTTGTGGTCTAATGGTTAAAGAGTCGGTCTTGTAACCCAAAGGTCGCGGGTGAATGACCAGCACTCTCTTCCACACTCAATATCACGACTGAGGTGAGACCCTTGAGCAAGGCACCGAACCCCCAAATGCTCTCCAGGTGCCGCAGCAACTGCTCTGTGTGTGTGTATGTGTGTGTGTGTGTGTGTGTGTGTTTCACTACTCACTGCTGTGTGTGTGCACTTGGATGGGTTTAATGCAGAGCACAAATTCTGAGTATGGGACACCATACTTGGCCACATGTCACGTCACTCACTCACTCACTTACTCACACACACACACACACACACACACTCACTCACTCACTCACTCACTCACTCACACTCTTACTCACTGAGACCCCAAACTAAGATGTGTCCTAATCAAACCCGCATACTTACACAAAAACAACCATTAGACAGACTGGTGCTAAAATAAGAAGAAACAAATTTCTTCCTTTATAACTCTGAAACTTATATTTTTAAAGTCTGCAGTTTTATTTTGAATCCTTCGCTGGCCTCGAATTTCCATCTCAATGTAAAACACATGTGAGATCTTTTTTTTTTTTTTTTTAGCAAATTAATTTTAAGATGCCAGTAACTGTTGTAAATGTCTGATCATTATGAAATTTGTTGTATGCATACAAGGTATCTATAAAACAATGAATGAAAGATAAATATTATATCAAAGAACATTATATCAAAGTTTGACATAGTGCCTCAAAACACAGTTACAGATGTTAAAGCAAATGAGTGACTCTGAACTTTCTAGGCTGAAATTATGGTGGTAGGGGGTAAATCTACTGTGCCATTGTGATCAAGGAAGTTTACCGCCGACACTACATCTACACATTTTTGCAATGGTGCTATTTTCTTCTAATTTTCCAGTCTGCTTTGATCCCAATGATTATCGTTTGTGGCTATATTGAGTCAACTTGTAATGCAGGGTGATAAAATATGCCTGAACTGGAGGTCTCACACTCTGACAAGGGTTCGTTTCAGCTCAATGTTTATGAAATCAGAAAATCATTACTTTATGTTTTTTTACTTATTTGAAATAAAACTATCTCTGCATGTCATCTTAAAGCAGCACTATGCAACTTTTGGCGCTCTAGCGGTTAATAGGCCCTTTTCACAGTGACGTCAGCTAACTTCCGCTTTCCCGCAAAGCAGTGTAGCTGTACTTCCGTTATACCTTTACACCAGAGACTTCTCGGGAAAATGTAGGAAAAACTTGAAATATGAAAGGCGTTATTTAAGAGTTAAGACTAATAATGTTAATGTACTTACAGTCGGGTTCTTTTGCGAACGTTTTTCTGCATCTGCTTTAGATGGGTGGCTTGCTTGCCACCATATTTTTTATATGAAATCATATATGAAGTCATATTTTTTATATGAAATCGTTTTACTACATGGCAAGTTTCACATCCATAAAGGCAAGTGATCTGAAAAGAAGCTCATTATCCAGTTCAAGAATATGGCTTAATATTGAAACAATACAAAAAGGACAGCCGCGTAGTTCTACAGAACTTTGGACTTCTACAATTACTTAAATTTCTCCATTCAATTTCACTTTAACTACATGTATACCATGTTTTTACTTTTTGAATTATTATTTATTAATATGATTGATCGTATTTTATTTTCATTATAGGCTATATGCAATGTGATCTTTATGAGATGCCAGACGCTTCTCCCTGAATGAGGACGAGAATAGACAGCAGCAGTCATCCTCTAATCGTATTTGTGACAGTTGTACAAGCGTTTGGGTGAACTCCATGCTGGTAGCGATAGCGCTTACTATGCTGGCGGAAGTAAGAATACCCTGCTTCGCGTCAGAATTGCATGACATCATGTGAAAAGGGCCTATAAACAGAAATGCACACATCCCGCGGGAGAACATTCCAACCGGAGCTACTTCTCTAAGTTTATGTCTATGGCGATTCACGCAGGTATGTGTTACTTCGCAGCGGTGACGACCCGACCAGGCTACAATAGTCCAAATATAAGTACTTATTATAAGTGTACCGTAGTGATTCAGAATAAGACAAAAACTCGGTTTGGAAGATGAATTCATGTACTCGCTCATTATATACATTTTGCAAATTTTGAACACAGAAAAAGTTACATAGTGCTGCTTTAAGATTCACAGCAGAAATTGCTGCTTCTGCAACAGAAGGTTTAGATGTTGGAACATGTGCACCCAGGAGGCTTTGAACCCATTTTTTGAAGAATCAGAAATGTAGGGGTAAACTCACAAAGTGGGAGAAAACTAGTCCGATGAGATCCGTGGGGGACAGGAACAACAAAAACTGCACATGTCAAAGTATTAGCAGATTCAGGTTACTAGACTGTCTTAGCATGGAGGAAACAACTTGGGAAAATAAGAAAAAATAAATGAATTGGCTGAAGTTTAAGAATGGTTGATGTCCAGCCATTATGGAGATCTGAGATCATGGTATGGTTTTCTGGCCAGCCTCACTGAGGTCTCTTTGTTTGGACCAGAACAGAGGAAGAGGGGTGTCTAGACACTACTGCATTGGTGTTGAGGTGCAACATGTTTGCATTGTGTTTCCATAACAGGATTAGACAAAATTCACCATTGGCTCCAATTCTTATTCTCAAATTTGAATTCAAAATGGATAGTTCACCCAAAAATGAAAATTATGTCATAATTTATTCACCCTCATGTAATTATTCCATGGAACATGAGAAGCTGTTATGCATGTGGAAACGCTGGTCACATTGCTAGACATTGTCAAGACAACGAGAGACCTCATCAAAGCTTTGTCTGTTATGCATGTGGAAAGGATGGTCACACAGCAAGGCATTGTTTAGAAAAAGTTAGGAAAGATCAAGAAGTTGTTTGTTTTGCATGTGGAAGTTTGGGACACAAGGCAAGACAGTGTCACTTTTCACACAAAAGAAGGATGAGCTATCGTGATTTGCTTAAGAAGATAGGCAGTTTAGAAACCCTAAAATGTTTGAGCTTAGGATGTTCATGGTTCATTCTGACTCCGTTGAACCCAAGGTACTACATGTACTTTGTCACTGCTATGCTGCAATAAACATCTTCATTGAGATCTTCATCGTCTTCATAATTTTTCTTACAATATTCTGAAGAATGTTGGTAATGAAATTGTTTTGGTGTCCACTGGCTTCTATTGTATGGACAGAGAGAGAGAGAGAGAGAGAGAGAGAGAGATTTCTCAAAATATCCTTTTTAATGATAAAGTATCTTCTAAATGATGACAGAAATTTCACTTTTGGGTAAAATGTCCCTTTAAATTGGCCACATCCATCAGGATGTTGAATTGGAATCACAGGAAGAAGAATTACCTGAATTGCAATTGCAATGGAATTGCACAACAGAAGAACTGCACAACTTCAGCAGATTTTTGAGACAAAACAAAAATAATTAAATGTATAACTCCCTTAAACGTACAATAATGTATCCTGCAATTTCTATCTCAATCCAAATTCATTCATACATTTTTTTAATTAAGCAACTGAGTTCGAGTTAAAAACCCATTCTCAATTCTGAATTTGTCTGAAGCACTGAAGGGAAGCAGTGATTCACAGATTCATGAAACAAAATTTTAATCAAAAAGAAAGTACTGTACTACACATTGATACACTGATAGGTAAGAAGCATATGTGAAATTGCTTATATAAAACAATATGCACAAGATAAATTCATCACAGAAGCTAAATTTGAGGGATACCATGTCAAAATGTGAGGCTTTAAGACATTTAGAGATTCACTAAATCAATTTCCGAGCCACATTATGAATTGTAGGTCTCTGTCAACACACACTGGATTTCTTGTTGTATCACATTTTACATGATCCCTATAGACTAGCAAGGATCTGTAAAACATGTTGGGGTTTCTGTTTTGTCTTACTGAAAGAGGCCCACAGCATGTTGATACACAAAGGGGGCTTTAGTGGATTTTCCTTCCTCTCTCTTAACCCCATTAAATTTCCCCCTCCTTCTCCCCTTTCTCTTTTTTCTTCCTGACAGTATTTTATCAGGCTGGCTCATTATACAAGACTGATGAAAGGGCTTTCATATAAAAGCACCCGGGCTCCAAAGACGACCCCCTCACAGCCTCTCCTTCTTTCCCACTGCCCTCCCTCCGCACTGTACATGTGGAAATTATTTGCACGTAGCTGTCCAGGACTCCTGGTTAGATGGGAACAGGACATGGAGAGAGGAGGCAGCTGTGGGCTGTTGTAATGGCAGCACAATCAGGCAGTCAGGCCAGAGCTGATTCAGAACATGTGTATGTCCTTCAGCTGCTTGACAAAGACTGGCAAAGGCAGGAGGGACAGTCATTGATAGGTGCTATGTAAGACTAGCGGAAGGAAGCTTATTGTGTTATAAATCAAAATTGAGGCCTCAATAGTTTTCATCGCTTGCTGATGAATGACATTTAAGGTCAAAAGACATACAGTATATTATTAGTCTGAAACAATGCATCTTTTACTAGTATGATAATATGCACAGTCTGAATGCAAAGCTTTAGCAGTGTTTTACACTAAGCCATGTGTTCACACACAAATGCCAATGAAATTCTGAGGCAGACAATTGGCATAGTTTTTTAAGGGCCACTATAGTAATAATGATTGATTTTTTATAGTCTTTAGAGTCACACATCAAAAACTAATAATCACCACGTCATCGTACTTCATAATAAAAAGCAAATGTCCTCACAGCTCTTGGCAGTTGTGTCTTCAACTGCATCCAGGCGGGATTCAGCAGCTGTGGTGTGTCCCACAACACAGACTCCAGGACCTAAGGGAGTTGTAGGGTGGCCTTTACCCCTGTGGTGCTCTATTGAATCTCTTCAAGATTTTGGGGTGGTCTCAGCAATGCCTCTGCTGTGTTTAACTTCATTTCCTGTGTGGAGCTTTGTGACTTGGGAGGTATGACGAAAGATTAAGGAGTCTTAATAGATTGTTGTGTAAACTGAACTTTTTTTGTTTGTCAAAACGTTGTTGCTCTAGAAGGGTTCAGGGTACAGTGAAAGCAGTTTGGCTCCTTGCAGTCAGTAGTAAATTTAAAACGGTTTGTTTTCAGAGTTTATTTCATAGAAGCTGGCAAAAGCAGTTTTTAATGGTTTTAAAAATCGCAGGCATCTGAATCAGCGGGCGGATATGTTATCAATGCTCTAAAACAATAGGTGCTGTTTTGGTGGTTCATCCTCCTGAACCCATCCAAAAACACATGAGGGCCCTCAGCTCTTTTGTAGATGCCATTGATTTGCCAGGAAAAGGTCTAATACATACCCTTCACTTGCCAGGAAAAGGTCGGGTCTGGCTATAAAATTGTAATGAGCTGAGGCAAGCATAGAACTGCCATTATGGGAATGGTTTTAATCCATTCTAAGTCTTTGTCTAACTCCAACACACAAAAAATGTTTTTGGAAACAGTTGTTTGTGTTTGCAGTGGTGCCCGCATGGTGAAAAGGAGTTTGTTGATATTCACTGAGCCCCTGTGTTGCCTAAAGGTGCCCTAAGGCGGTGGAAGAATCCACAAATAGTATTTGTGAAGACCCAGTGCTCCTGTGGTTAACTGGGTTGAAAGGACCTAGGATGCATTATTTTGTGGATTTACCAATACAATATCTTTACAAATAACTTCATGTCTGGCTGAACAAACTATTATCTCCAGGAGTTTTTAATAAAGTATTTGGCTTTGCCTTTTTGAAGGCTCTTTCACAGCCCAAATCGCATCTGCACTATTTCTCATGAGTAGCGTCTCTATTTATGTTTTGATTCTGGTATGAGACCTCTTGTTCTTATTTCTCATTCGGAGACAATATGTAATAAGTGTATCCATTTCCCAATCTGTTCTGCTTTGTTTGTGGGTTACTCGCCATGGGAAAACAGAGCTGATGTTCAAATAGAGGGCATCTGGTGTGGAGATTTTGAAGAAGTGAGTAATAATTTTTAAGGGATTTAGATTTAATTGTGCTTATTCATTGAGCTTATAGGTATTTCTAGCTTCATTACATTTGCTAATAACTGATAAACCAACCCATTCCTACACCCAAGGCATCAAAACCTGAAGCATGGTCTAACACTTTAGCTATATAGACAATCTAGGAACTCCATGGGCCCTATCACACACTTGGCGCAATGCAGCGCCAGGCGCGACGCAAGTGTTTTTTGCAAGTTTCAGTCCGACGCAGTTGTCATTTTCACATCCTGCGCCACGTTGTTTAAATAGCAAATGCATTTGCGTCTATTTGTGCGACCATGGGCGTGCTGATCTGAAAACGAGGTGTGTTCAGGCGCATTGCTGGTGCGTTGCTATTTTTAAGGCAACTGAAATAGACTGTGCCATTGACCAACAAAAACCTGGTCTAAAGTCTGGCGCAATAATTGCATTTTTTTTTTGTTTGTTATTTAAAGAGCGCGTTAGTAATATGCGCCTATAGGCGGGTGCACAACACGCATACATTTTTCTTAATACACACACAGGGATGCGCGCAGCAGCACACAAACATTTTTTTAAATGAAAAATTAAAGGATTCAAATGTAAAAGATTATTATTGTGTACATAAATATAAAAATACATAAATATAAAAATGCCTACATGTCATAATGGATAGTCTTTGCATGTATCAGAATTACGCGCACGAGCAGATCTGTTCCCTCACTAGAGAAACGTTCCGTTTTTCCGATTGTAAATTCCGTCATGTAAATAGCAAATCCACCATGGCGTGAGCGCAACTGGCTTTTAAAGGAAATGGGAGATGAGACTCTGATTGGTTTATGGCATGTTACGCCCAAAACACACCCATTACTCATTAAGAGAATAGGGACAACCCTTTTAGACCATGCGCCGGACCTACCGACCATTTTTCCCGTCCTTAAACTAGCAAAAGTGGATTTGGTCACGCCCTAAGCGCAATTGTGCCGTGCGCTTTAGACCACGCGCTTAGATCGTTAAAATAGTGCCCCATTACTTTCAATCAGAAACCTTTGTCATCAGTATACAAATGTGAAAGGCATGATAATTTTATTGTCATGAAATTATATATTGAGATATTTTTGCCGTTATGATGCATATGTTGGGGTATGATTTTCAGTTTAAACAGCCACAGTAATTTATTACACTGTTTAAACTATTTATTACACTATTTTGACCCTATAAACCTAACCATTTGTCAGTAATAATATAAAACAATAAAACACAGGATATAACAGGCAGATACAATTACAGTAAAAAATACATTCATATATATATATATATATATACACACACACACACACACACACACACACACACACACAAAGAAAAACAAGTTGATAGAATAGAAAAAATTGAAAGCTAGTTTAGTTTTTTTTTATAAAAAAATATAAATATATAAAGTAGAATTAAAATAGAATAGAACGTGCTAGAGTTAGAGGTTTAAATAAAGATGGAACAGATGTGTTTTTAGTCGTTTCTTGAAGATGGCTAAGGACTCAGCGGCTCGGATTGAGTTGGGCAGGTCATTCCACCAGGAGGGAACAGTTAATGAAAAAGTCCTTGAAAGTGATTTTGTCCCTCTGTAAAATGACACAATAATGCGTCGTTCGCTTGCGGAAC
>NW_015546169.1:6590-6973 GCF_001515605.1 Sinocyclocheilus anshuiensis | reverse complement strand
TAGAATTAAAATAGAATAGAAAGTGTTAGAGTTAGAGGGTCAAATAAAGGTGGAACAGATGTGTTTTTAGTCGTTTCTTGAAGATGGTTAAGGACTCAGCTGCTCGGATTGATTTGGGCAGGTCATTCCACCAAGAGGGAACAGTTAATGAAAAAGTCAGTGAAAGTGATTTTGTGCCTCTTTGAGATGCCACAGTAATGCGTCGTTCGCTTGCAGAACACAAGCTTCTAGAGGGCACATAACACTGAAGTAATGAATTTAGGTAAAGGGGTGCAGAGCCAGTGGTGGTTTTGTAGGCAAACATATATGTGGTTCAAAGACGTTAAGATGTCCGCATCAAAAGAAATTTACAAAAGTGATTTTATGTCCATAGAAAGCACATT
>NW_015546169.1:510-6544 GCF_001515605.1 Sinocyclocheilus anshuiensis | reverse complement strand
GGATTAATTGTAGAGGTTTGATAGAAGTGGCTGGAAGACCTGCCAAGAGAGCATTGCAATAGTCCAGCCTGGATAGAATAAGAGCTTGAACAAGGAGTTGTGTTGCATGTTCTGAAAGAAAGGGCCTGATCTTCCTAATGTTATATGAAGCAAATTTAGAGCAAAAACTCCAAGGTTTCGAGCTGTTTTTGTTATGACCCCTTTAAGGTTTCAAATATGTTTTTGAAGAATAATATGTCAAAATTTGGTTGAAATAATGTTCCATTGTCATTCAGTGTAACACTTATAGTTTTTTTAATGTCATACATTGATTTTTGTTGTAAATATGCCTGGCAAGATTGTTACACTGAATGACATTTCTTCTGTAAATCAGGGGAAAATGTATGATATTTATTTTTTGCTCAGAAAAACAAAAACACAATTACATTAAACAGAAAACTTTTACTTTTATTTTTTGAAAAAACAACTATTTAAAGCAGTATTGTTTATTATGCTTAAACCCTTTTTCGTCTTTGACCCACATATACATGCAGATACAATTACAGTCAGAGATGCATTAAAATATTATATATATATATATTAACGCATCTTTGACTGTAATTGTATCTGCATGTATATATATGGGTCAAAGACGAAAAGATGTGCATTGATCAAAAAAACTGTCATACTCCCGGAGAACAATTTCCCATTTTCAGTAACTGACTGCATAGGGTTCTTAAGTTCACATCCAGGTGGCCATTGAATACCAGTAGACACTTCCAGCACAGGACATTTATTTAATAGTAGGGTTTAAAGGCATACATTTTAATTATAATTTCCTGTAGCCAAAGCCTGTGAACTCAATTTCATAATAGTAGTGTTAGTCTACAATACTTCTTCCAAAATCTTGCTTGACCCATCTGTTTTTCATTCAGACTACGGCTGTATTGATTTCACCTGCTCTTTTTGTGGCTGTTGCACCAAAACCACAAAGAACACAATTTAGTGACTATGCACTACAGTGACGAGCAAGAACAGACAACTGCCACAGCATGTTTCTGGACTGTAACTCTTTAATCACACTGTCTATTATTTAAAGGTATAAATGGTTGTAAGAGGCATGATAGCCTATTCTAGGCTTTAAAAGTTTTTTACAGCCAGTCACATGGAGTAAAAAAAATTGAAGCCTGCTCACTGACACGGGCTCCTAGAGCTTAGATGGAGAGCCGGGCTGGAGAGAGAGGAGAAAAACTCTGTGGAACTCTGATTAGGAATTTTATGATGAATTCATATTGATGTATTTTATGAAAATGTTATAAATACGGCATGTCTTGTTTGCCTGTGTCGCCGCCTTATAAAATGGACCCAAATTCATTCACGCTCTAACTTAAAGAATAATACATAGTGTATGCGGTGGATGAGGGATGTGTTTCTTATAGACAAAATTCACAAAGAACATTGTTAAATTTTTTGAGCCAGAATTGTCAAGTTTCATCTATTGTTTTGACACGGCGAATAAGAGCACATATGTTTTTATTTTTATGCAAACAAGCCTAATGATTTTTTTTTTCAGATGTTTCACATTTGTCAACTGCTTTCAATTGAATCTCAGCTTGTAATTAAATGACACAACAGCAATATGAAACAAAAGGAGAACAATGGACAGCCTGGATTTCATTTACAGGTTTGGATGTTTAGCTGAGGAAAGCAGGTGGTGGTACAGACCACCGCCCATATTTTTGGCAGACACTGGAGTTGGGCTCAGTAGATAAACAGATTATTTGAAATGTTACAAAATATTATAAAATAAAATATATAGAAAAAAACCCTTGTGACTGTAAATGTGGCTGGGGATCATGGGTCCGGGATCATCAATTAGGTCCACCCAATTTCCCATTCATCCACTGTCCATTTTTCTTTACTCAACATAGCATTAGCCAAATAGAACAGTGACTCCTTTCTTGCACAGAAAGGAGTTGATTTCTCCCAAGTCTTTGCTCTGTATCCAAACTAGCCAACCTTGCTAATAACTCAAGAGGACACTCCTAAACCTGACATCCCATGTCAACATTTATCTCTCTACCAACACAATTGGTTCTATTTAACTTTTCTGATTGTGAGAGCATCATCTACTGTGAAACCGCAATTACCAGACATTTATTTCTGTTCTAGGTTTTGCATATATCTCTCCAAAAATTAAATGAAATTAAAAAAATAATTTTCATGAAGATATTTATTTCCTTATCCTTTTAAAGTATTTACTGTCATTAAATATTTACAATTATAATAAAAATATGGTTATGTAGATAATAAAATATTTGGAGGGTCAACTTCCAGCAAAAATAACTAGTACACACAGTTAAAATTATTTGTACAATGTTTTTATGCTTTGATGCTTTTTTAATGAACACTGAGATCTCTCTGTGGCAGCTAGTCGGTCAGGGTACTGCAACAGTTAGCAAAGAAAACGCAACTCATTGCAGAAAGCAATATGTGGGCATTACTCCATTTAAGTAATTCCTCAGGTGTGCCCCAGTTTCTCTTGGATGTGACAAGCAATGGGAACACAGCCATTGTGGAGTGGAGATCGCCACCTTAAACCTGCAATATACAGTACAGTGCATTGATAAAAAAAACTGCCATCCTCCCAGAGAACAATTTCCCAGATTCAGTAACTGACTGCATAGGGAATAGGTTATTCAAGTTCACATCCAGGTGTAGTGGCAGTTGAACCAGAAGGCATTTCCAGCACTGGACATTTCTTTAATAGTAGAGTCTAAGAGAGGCATATATTTTAAGTATAATTTCCTGTAGCCAAAGCCTTGAACTTAATGTGCTGTTGTTTAAATAATCAAGCTGTTCAGCTCTTTTTACTCTCATAACAGTAGACACTCATAATAGTAGAGTGTTAGTCTACAATACTTCTTCCAAAATCTTGCTTGACCCATCTGTTTTTCATTCAGACTACGGCTGTATTGATTTCACCTACTCTTTTTGTAGCTGTTGCACCAAAACCACAAAGAACACAATTTAGTGACTAGCACTACAGTGACGGGTAAGAACAGACAACTGCCACAGCATGTTTCTGGACAGTAACTCTTTAATCACACTGTCTATTCCACTGGCCTCACAAGCGTAAGCCTGACAATGATCTCATTACTTCAGTTGCATAAAATGCTGCATGCCAGCCTTCACTTTCTACACCAACACTTACATAACTACAACAAATATGGTCAATAAAGTCATGCTCAGAAATACAGTGTTATGCTTGTGCTGTCAGTGCAGACTTAAAGCACTTAGTAAGAATTGGCAGAGAGTGCTGCCAACAGCAGAATGCCAAATTCTGAGCATCACACGATTGCATGATTTAAAGGTATAAAAGGTTGTAAGAGGCATGATAGCATATTCTTATACTTTTACAGTTTTTTACAGCCAGTCACGGAGTAAAAAAATCGAAGCCTGCTCACTGACACAGGATCCTAGAGTCTAGATGGAGAGCCGGGTTGGAGAGAGGGGAGAAAAACTTGATTGATTATGAAACATTCATTATTAATTTTATTATTTATTTTTTATTATGTTATAAATACAGCATGTCTTGTTTGCCTGTCACCTTCTCATAAAATGGATCCAAATTAATTTTATAAACTGTTCAATGGGTCCACCAATTATTGCTTGATCTTATCTGTATCATATGTTATACTAAATTATCAACATGTATGTATTTATGAATACAAATATGTATGTATGTATGTACAGTATGTATATAATATGATACAACAGGCATTATATATATATATATATATATATGTATATGATGTTGAACTGTATCACATATGATACAACAGGCTTTTGAAGAATGTTTCAATCACCATTGCCTCTTACATTAATAACTACAGAGCTTTGATCATATATTGCTTTCCTAAGACACATTATTGAGAGATAATAAACAGTGGTGACAACTGATATTTATATGCATTTTATGTAAGTAGTCTGCTATGAAGATCTCATTGATTTATATTACATTATTTATATTACAGTATATCAGAATTTCATCTCACTTTTTGGCCATATAAATATCAGTAGCTGCACAAGATGCAACACTGTTTTTTACATTGTGTAACAGAGGGTCTCTGCCCTGTCTCTCAACCCACTAAGGAGTTTTGGCTTGAAAACTTTAAAGACCCCTGGTTTAGTAAGGCTTGTGTATAGTCTGAGTTGTCATAAGATAATTGATTTTGCAAAAGAAAATAAGTTCTGAATCTAGAGAAAGTTCAAGTTTTGATTTCCCCCATTTTTTTGTTCTCTTACCAAAGAGGTCTGTACTTGATGGCACAACGCAACTGTTTAATAACCCCAAATGCCCCAGCGTTTTTACAGCTGAAGGATCACATTTCCATTATTCAGCCAAACTATCTAGGCCACCCTGTTGATGGTTTTGGGATCAAATAGTGACAAGTAACTGGAAGCAATGAAGGCCTACAATGCCATCATCACCTTATGCCAAGTATTGAACACAGATGGTATATCTACACAATTGTGCCAGGCATGTCAAAGCATAACAAATTAAATGCATATGGGGACTCAGTGAATCCACATTGACATCACAGAAGATACTCCCTTCATCTCATCTGATCTGATGATCTTTAAATGCTGACAAGAGTACTGCATCATCCCACACTCCCACAATTACTCAGCACCTTCTATGCTGTTTTCCTGCTTCTCTGGAGAGCTTTAACTAATGATACAATCCACTTTTGCGAGACATTTTAATAGTAATCAGTCTTGATATCTCATTATTTGTATTTTGAAGTCACAGGAAAATCTGAAGCAATAAAAATCATAATAGGGCCTTTGTCTCCCATGCGCCAGTGAAGCCCTTTGAGGTGAGGGCGCATGTCACACGACTTACCCATGAGAGCAGTGCCTGTGTTTCTAATTATCGTTTCAACCATGGGTAACACGTATGAGCTCAGGTTTCACGGGTCACAACTCTATGTTGCTATTGAAGAGACATTTAGTGCTGCAGGAAAACATCTACTACAGCGTTTTTTTTTTTTCATAAGTCAATTTCTGTCATTAATGCATGCTCGTCTTAAAGTGTTTTTATTTTATTTTCACAAGCTTTGAATGTTATCAAACCTGATATTGAGGTGTTTTACATAAGCAGTCTCTTGTTTGCTCATGTTTTAGCTGTATTGGCTGGGCTCCTAAATCCATTATGGCAGGCAACCAGAAAACAGCATGACAGTGATGGGAACTGTACCACCCTGCCAAATGCAGAAAGCACAGAGCATCTGTATGATATGGAAACTGCTGGCCATCTGTTAATGTGCTCAGCAACTCAGACACTTGGCTATGAAATGGTGCAAGTTTGGGGAAGAGTCCTGGGTGGGGCAGAAGAGATTTATCTCAATGCTTTTTAACACAGAGTACCACTGTATCTGCACATACGTTTGGTTATGCTTACTTACACACTTACTCACTCACTGAAACATGCACAAATTAGTCATTTAAAAGGGTCATATGATGTTGCTAAAAAATAACATTATTTTGTGTATTTGGTGTAATGAAATGTGTTTATGCAGTTTAAAGTTCAAAAAACACATTATTTTCCACATACTGTACATTATTGTTTCTCCTCTATGCCCCGCCTTTCTGAAACGCATCGATTTTTACAAAGCTCATCGGTCTGAAAAGCGAGGTGTGCTCTGATTGGCCAGCTATCCAGTGCATTGTGATTGGCCGAATACCTCAAGCGTGTGATGGAAATGTTATGCCCCTTACCATACTGTGATGCCCTGTCCGGCCGAAGCGAAGATTCAAAAACATGAAAACCCATTACAAATGAGGCATTTGTTGCATCCAGTGGGGACATAATTACGGATTATAATGACTTATACTGTCTTTTTACGCGTTGCATCACGCCGCGTAAACAAAAAAAACATGTCTGCATTTGTGATCGGAGAAATGACAAACAACAAGCCCTACTCTACACTGCCCAAAAAAACGTACTTACAGTCTGTGAGTCAGAACAACCGGCATTGTAGTCTACTCT
>NW_015546169.1:0-339 GCF_001515605.1 Sinocyclocheilus anshuiensis | reverse complement strand
ATTTGTGGTCGTGTCATCTTTTGGAAGACCAAACAAAGTAGTTTCGCTTTCACAACGAAACACACTGTGGGCTAGAGTGAGTGGAGGCCGGTGGCCTAGAGTGAGCGGAGGCCGGCGGCTAGAGTGAGCGGAGGCCAGAGGGCTAGAGTGAGCAGAGGCAGGCGGCTAGAGTGAGCGGTGGCGGGCGGGCTTGAGAATGGCACGGCCGGAAGTTTCAACGAAGGAGCGGCCGGTGGGCTTGCGGCAACCACATATGACGACCGCGGGCTGGACTCCGCTTTGTCCATGGTGAACACCGATCCGGCGATCCACAGCGCGAAGTTGATGTATTCCCTCAGC
>NW_015546168.1:441-547 GCF_001515605.1 Sinocyclocheilus anshuiensis | reverse complement strand
AATAAAGTCGTTATTTTTGTTTTCTTTGCGTACTAAAAGTATTCTTGTAGCTTTGTGAAATTATGGTTGAACCCCTGATGTCACATGGATTATTTTACCAATCTCC
>NW_015546168.1:0-399 GCF_001515605.1 Sinocyclocheilus anshuiensis | reverse complement strand
TTAGTGATGTCCACGTTTCTGTGCCTTGATCGTGGTAGTACCCTTGCTGTCTATGGAGGGACAGAGAGCTCTCAGAATTCATCAAAAATATCTTAATTTGTGTTCCGAAGATGAACGGAGGTCTTAGGGGTTTAGAACGACATGAGGGTGAGTAATTAATGAAAGAATTCTCATTTTTTGGTGAACTAACCCTTTAAACCAGTTCTACACAATGAGAATGAGAAGAATCTGAATAACTACCACAGGGAAATTTTCATATCACAGGGAGTTGTGTCACCATTGTGTGCTTGAGTTGGTTCTAGTTGTAATAGAGTCCTCTGCAATGCCATTTGTGAGGTAAATGCGAGCCCTCCATCTGACTCCACAGCTTAAAAGACAGTTCCCTCCTTTTCATTGTCT
>NW_015546167.1:79379-79858 GCF_001515605.1 Sinocyclocheilus anshuiensis | reverse complement strand
CGGGCCGGGTGGAGGGGGAGGGGGGGCCGTAAATGGCCCGCGGGCAGGCAGTTTGAGACCCCTGCACTAAAGGGACATGGTTAGCTGCTTGCTAGCGGTAGCCTGTTACATTACAGTACATAAGATTTCACTCATCACATAAACAGAGTAAGGAGAGATGACTGAGGATGATGGCGAATGATGTACAGATCCTGAGCACCACTGACAAGCATCTGATCTTGTAAAATGTGTGGTAAGTACTGCCGCTGTAGTTTACACAGAGCACGTGCGATCGCAAATCTCCAAAGTGAAAGTAAAAAGCGATCGTGCATTCGAATATATTAATAGCGGCTCCCTGATTTTTATATACAGCATAATAACCCAACGATATAACAGAGATAGAGTATTGAAATATATTTTCCCTGCGTTTCCTTCATGCTGTGTGAGCTACTGAAATGAGCAGCACTGTGAAACAGCCAATCAGAGCAGAGCTCAACATT
>NW_015546167.1:76644-77148 GCF_001515605.1 Sinocyclocheilus anshuiensis | reverse complement strand
ATAATAATAATAATAGTAATAATAATAATAATAATTTAGCGGGCCGGATTATGTTTTATTTTTGACATCAGTTGCGGGCCGGGTGGAGGGGGAGGGGGGGCCGTAAATGGCCCGCGGGCAGGCAGTTTGAGACCCCTGCACTAAAGGGACATGGTTAGCTGCTTGCTAGCGGTAGCCTGTTACATTACAGTACATAAGATTTCACTTACCATATAAACAGAGTAAGGAGAGATGACTGAGGATGATGGCGAATGATTTACATATCCTGAGCACCACTGACAAGCATCTGATCTTGTCAAATGTGTGGTAAGTACTGCCTCTGTAGTTTACACCGAGCACGTGCAATCGTAAATCTCGAAAGTGAAAGTAAAAAGCGATCGTGCATTATGCGGATGCCCGATGCCCGCATTTTATATACAGTATAATTACCCAACGATATAACTGCGAGAGACAGTATTGTATTTTCCCTTTTATCCTCTCATCTCGTTGGCTTTTTATTTCCTT
>NW_015546167.1:76193-76521 GCF_001515605.1 Sinocyclocheilus anshuiensis | reverse complement strand
TAAAACCGTTTCTGGAGATTTTTTGCCCTTACCTAAGCCACATACCTTCTATGTAGATATCAGAGAACAATTTAAAATATTGTATCAATGCATTCTATGGCACCTTTAAGCGAAGATGAAAGCTTTGTTTAAAAATGTTAAACCGTTTTAAAGGGGACATATGATGCAATTCAAATTTTTCCTTTCTCTTTGAAGTGTTACAAGCTCTTGGTGCATAAAGAAGATCTGTAGAGTTGCACAGACTAAAGTCTCAACTCCAAAGAGATATTCTTTATAAAAGTTAAGAGTCAACCACACCTACCTAAAACGGCTTGTTCTAACACGCCCC
>NW_015546167.1:67524-75570 GCF_001515605.1 Sinocyclocheilus anshuiensis | reverse complement strand
CACCGTCATTGTGCTCACCTGTCTGCCTCTAATTATTCACCCCATATTAGTTCCTGTCTGTCTGAGCATTGGTGTCAGTTATTGTTAATGTTACCCCGAGTGTGTGTCTCACCTACCTGAACCTGCCTTGTTTTATCTACAATAAATGTCATTATTGGAATCCTTGTCGTCCTCGTCGTCCTGCCTGGCTCCACACACCCGTTTCTGTGACATATGTCAGGTTTTCCCGTTATATTTAATAATAAATACCAACAATAAGAAAATTGTTTTGTTTGATATAGACATTTTTTTTTAATTGTGAATAAAACAACATTTACTGGAGTATGTTTTTACCCCCCAAAAAATAGCTTTTCTACTTCAGAATTTCCCATTTCACTCTGTCTTACTTTCCATTACTTTGTAATTAATTGTGAAATTTACTGACAATTTCTAAGTGAAAACTGTTTCAAAACAGTTCTTCAAAATCCTTCGCTAACATTTTTTGTAGCTTGGTTTTGATGTTATGTACAAAAAAAAATTTAATAATAAATTTGTCAATAAAATGATTTTATTTTATACTGATCAGGGCCCGTATTCACAAAACATTTAATCTTACCACTAAGAGTTCTTCTAAATAGCAGTAAAAGTTTTTAGCTAAGAGTTTTCTCATAAAATCTATTCACAAAGCTGCTGAGACAAACTTACTAAGGAATAAGACAGAAGTCTTAAGCTGAGAGTAAGGGGGCGGGGCTGACCTCGTTGCTATGGATGATGTCAGCATGCTTATTAACTATGCACACAGTGATTGGCTGATAGTCTAGATTTGCATAACGCCGCCCAAATGTTCACACAAAGAAAGAAGGCATAACTTTTATTCTCGCTGTAGTATTGTTGATGCCGTGAAGACGCTGTGTTTAGTTGTGAAAGTGAAACTACTTTGTTTGGCCTTCCAAAAGAGGACATATCCAAAAGAGGATATTCGCTTTGTCATGCCTAGAGCTGATCCGTGTAAACAAAAAAAAATTTAATAATAAATTTGTCAATAAAATGATTTTATTTTATACTGATCAGGGCCCGTATTCACAAAACATTTAATCTTACCACTAAGAGTTCTTCTAAATAGCAGTAAAAGTTTTTAGCTAAGAGTTTTCTCATAAAATCTATTCACAAAGCTGCTGAGACAAACTTACTAAGGAAAACACATTTCATTACACCAAATACACAAAATAATGTTCTTTTTAGCAACATCATATGACCCCTTTAAAGAAAAGCATAGTTTGATAGCAGCACGATACAACTGATGGCAGAGTTGTGCTAAAAAGCAAGTCACATTGAATCTATTTTTGTGATGTAAAAGTGTCAATGACATTGATTTTTCTTAATGGCCTTAGTTGTAAAATATGCTAAATAATAGGGCTGTCCTCGACTAAATATTTTTCTGGTCGACTAGTAGTCGTTCATTTTAAGCATTAGTCGACTATTAGTCACACTTTTATTAATAAACCATATAAATCATAATAATGAGCCTTTAATGGCCTACATATTAATAATTAATAATTAATAAGCGCTCAAGCGCACACAAAAAAGTCTTGCCACAGCGCACTGGCAAATATAATAATTATGAATGTGTCAGGGAAAAACAGCAAGTACACTGCATTAACGTTTTAATAATTTATTGTTACACTAGTGCTTTCTGTTTTCGGTTTAAGAGATGAAGTCTGCGACACTGACTCGTCGTCTCTGCAGTATGCGCCTGTATGCATGTTTCATACGGATTACATAATCTGAGAATATTTGTTTTCTATTTTAATTGGTTCATTTAAAAATGTCCCTCTCTATAGATATATTTTTCATGTCTGTAATAAGGCAAGAATACACGAGTTTCGAAGCTCAGGTTCACAGAGTCTGAGACGGCAGAAAGCGCATCCTGTTTTCATAATCCTAATCTTTAATTATTTTACAAAAGCACATTTTGTTGTTATTCTGAGTGCACACGAATAAACGTAGAGTCTTTACAGCTACAAAAGATGCATTACTCTTATCTGTATGACCAAAGATGATGAAGTATTTTAAGAGCCAATGATCGCAGCCGCGCCTCCATCTGTCCTGCAGTAGCCCAAGCTCGCTACTGTTCAGCTTCCACACTCCGCACAAACATGTGAACTGTGCACTTTTTTCTAGGCTAACATTAGATTGAGCTGGCATGTAAAGTTGCTACTACATACATATTTCAGATGATAAGCCATATTTGAGGTCGATGAATGTTAGGTGAGCATATGGATATTCTGGCCAATGTACTATATTACCACATAGACCAGCCGTTAACGATCCGTCCATCACGGACTGCGTGATTTCGCCACTTCATGTGGAATTTTTTTTTTTTTTTTTTCTGCGACTAATAACATTTTGGTAATATGTAAAATTTAGGAGTCCTAAATTTAGGACTGACACGCCCATTATTTTTAAGATTTTCTCCTAAATCGGCAAGTTATGAACTACTTTTAGCCTGAAGATGTTTGTGAATACGGGCCCAGGACTATAGAGCTTGTGTCACGTGTGCTTATAATCAGAGCAACTGAGAACAGAATAGTTCAGTTTAGTTGAGGCTCCTGTGAGGAGTGTGAGAGATGTTTAAGTAGTTTGTTAGCGTTCTTTCAGCTCGGCAGTTTGTCACTTAAACAAACACATCCTCATTAACAGAGGAAAGAGATCCAGACATTAAGAGCAGTGTCCCTGATGACAGTAATGAAGAAATATCACTGACGAACAAATGGCCTCCATCTGCCTGCTGAACCGGCTGACAGCTGTGTGTGTGTGTGTGTGTGGGTGTGTGTGTGAGTGTGTGAGTGTTAATGTTATAAAACTAGCGAGCTAAGCCAGTAGTAGCGCTGACAGTGTCGTGTAAACATGACTGAAGACGCGAAAAGAGGAGCAAACAAACTGATTCAATTGAGTGAGTCATTTACGCTGGAACTGCTCCGATTGATTCAAACTCAAGTTCATTTTATTTGTATAGCACATTTACAGCAGCCGCTAGGCTGACCAAAGTGCTTTACAGAAGAGAAATTATGAACAACCCATTAAAAAATTACTGAATAACAGTAATCAATACACTAAGGAAAACAGATAGGTTTTTAGCAGGGACTTAAAGACAGGCAGAGAAGGGGCCATTCTAATTTCTAAAGGCAGGGTATTCCAAAGCCGTGGCCCTGCCACCGCAAATGCACGCTCCCCTCTACGCTTAAGTCTAACATGTGGAACTACCAACAAAGCCTGGTCGCAAGATCTTAGGCTTCTAGATGGAGTGTATAAATGAAGGAGTTCAGAGAGGTAGACAGGAGCTAGGTTATGTAACGATTTATAAACAAAGAGTAGAATGTTGAAGTCTATTCTCTGATGCTCTGATTCTCTGATGAACTCAAACTCGTGACTTCGATCATTCAGTTCAAGTGATTCACTAGCAAAAACCAGTTCAAAAGAGCCCTTCATTTTTTTTTAAATTTCGACATTGCTTGTAATGATTTTAAAAAGCACGTAGTGATGGGTGAAACAGAGCTTTTCGAAACTTTGAATGAGTTAAACGGCCCTGCCACCGCAAATGCACGCTCCCCTCTACGCTTAAGTCTAACATGTGGAACTACCAACAAAGCCTGGTCGCAAGATCTTAGGCTTCTAGATGGAGTGTATAAATGAAGGAGTTCAGAGAGGTAGACAGGAGCTAGGTTATGTAACGATTTATAAACAAAGAGTAGAATGTTGAAGTCTATTCTCTGATGCTCTGATTCTCTGATGAACTCAAACTCGTGACTTCGATCATTCAGTTCAAGTGATTCACTAGCAAAAACCAGTTCAAAAGAGCCCTTCATTTTTTTTTAAATTTCGACATTGCTTGTAATTATTTTAAAAAGCACGTAGTGATGGGTGAAACTTTGAATGAGTTAAACCATTGCGTCGCAAAATGATTCACTGTTTTGAAGCACTCCAGTCGGATCGCGTATCATTTAATTCAGATCGGGACCTCAGAGCGGGTTCATAAATCATTTCACAAATTGAATGATCCGTAATCCGCGCTCCGAAGTCCTGATCTGAAATGATGGTTCGCGAATCATGATTCAGATTGGGACTATGCAGCGCAAATCGCAAATAATTTTGATCGGAATAACATATCGGGAATCATTTGATTCAGATCGGAACTTCGGAGCGCAGATCGCAACTCATTTGATCCGTACTCCGAAGTCCTGATCAGAAATCTCCAATGCATTAAGGCAGTACAGTTATAAAAACAAAAGAAAGAAAAAAGAAAGTAAGAAAATACACAAATACAAATCCTTTTAGACAATTTACCTTGGTTTTATTACAGTAAAAGCGTAGTAACCATGTTGTTGTTTTTTCATCTTAAGACACACAGGATGAATATAGAGATTCAGTTTTGACTGCTTTAGGATGAACAGAACTTTGGATAGTTTCCATGTACTCGTCTAGATCAACTCTGAATAAAGAAAAGAGAGGTTTAGAGCCAGATTTGTGTTTCTGTGTGTTAAATTTAGCTGGCGGGAAACACAGATTCATTAAGTTATATTTTCCTGTATTAGTCAAACAAACCGAAGGAAACATCTTTAAAACAGAAAGAAAAGTCACGTACAAAATGAGATCAGATGAACATTAAATAAATCTGAGCAAAATGTATCTGTGTACAAAACAAGTGAATGAATCTTCCTCAGAAAAGACAAAAACAGCAACTCACTTCAGTGTCTGAATTATATTATAATCATGTCCATAAGCTTTTTGTGAAATTTGGAGTAACTCATTAATCTGTTGTTTGAGCTCTTCATATTTATGGCGAGAACTATAGTCTCCATCACTTGTTATGATTCTCAAGCGTGTAGAGTTTAGTAAAAACGCTGTGACATAATACTATTAATATCAGACACTACTAAATTATCCCTAGCAATAATTTTGATCAAACAATTAATTGTCTGTTGTTTGCCGTTACGTCCCCACCAATGCCAAAATCAAGCCTGCACCTTTGGTGTGTGTGTGTGTGTGTGTGTGTGTGTGTGTCTGTGTGGGTGTGTGTGTGTGTGTGTGTGTGTGTGTGTTTATGTTGTGTGAATGTATATTTTATTTGTCCTTTCTAAATAACTCACTGCTCCTCTGCTCTTCTCTCTGGTCTGCAGGGAATCGGCGGTCGTGAAGCTCCTATGAAAGCCACCAAACCGTGGAATAACCAGCGTTTTATCGGCATGTTTGATGTGGTGAACACGACTAAACAGGATTCTGGCCGTTACAGATGCATCGTCCACTCGAACAGAGGCGTTTTTAAGTAACTAGTAAAGTAACGCATTACTTTTTAATTCAGAAGGAAATATCTGAGTTACTTTTTCAAATAATTAACGCCAGTTACTTTGTTTCCATGTATTGAGTGACAGCTCTGGTGTTGCCATGGTGACAGAAATCAGGAGTAAGTGCAGAGCGTTGTGTGTGAACTTGATCTTACTGTAGTTCTAGACTAAATATCAACATGTGTTTACTCATCTCACCTGCACAAAAACAGATTCAGTGTTCCTCAAAATCAATAAAAACCGTGAAATGCAAACTCAGAATATCATACAAACCTGCAATAGTTAAATATGTTAAATAAGACATATATCATTTATGTATTTCAAGTTCAAGTTCATGAGATTCTCATTTCTCGTTTGGCATCTTGTGTTGGTCTGAGGGGAGGTGGTCTTAAACTGGTTTAAATCTTTTTTAACCAATATAGGAGTTTCTCTTTAAAAATCAGAAGCTGTATCTAATCCCCAGGCAACTTAACCTGCGGGGTTCCTCCGGGTTCTATCTTAGCTCCTGCACTCTTCTCTCTTCATCTTCTTCCTCTGGGATCTATTTTTAGGAAACATGGCGTTTCCTTCCACTGTTATGCCGATGATATGCAAAATTACTGGCCTATGACTAAGAATACAAAATATGCCGTTGATACTCTATTAGCATGTATTGATGATGTCAAATCGTGGCTCTCTAAAGGTTTTCTCTTCTTGAACACAGATAAAACAGAAGTTATCTTCTTCAGCCCCTCTGAACACAGGGCAAGTAATCAACTGAACCTCGAGACCCTAAATTCCTTCATTTCTCCCTAAGTTCAGAATCTGGGTGTGGAGTTTGATAAATGCTTGAAATTTGATAAACAAATTAGTGCTGTTGTATGTTCTAGCTTCTTCCATCTTCGCTCTCTTTCTAAAATCAAGTAATTTCTTTCTGAAAGATCTCTAGAGGTTGCTATTCACGCCTTTAGTACGTCTCAACTGGATTATTACAACTCCATCTATTTTGGTATATCAAGGTCCCAAATCTCTCAGCTACAAGTAGTCCAAAATGCAGCAGCTAAATTCCTGAAGGGATGTAAAAAGTTTGATCATGTTACTCCCCTCTCGAGATCATAGCATTGGCTACCAGTTCACTATCAAATTAAGTTTAAAATCTTGCTACTTGTCTACAAATCACTAAATAACCTAGCTCCTCCTTATTTGTCCGATTTACTCCACCCTTACATTCCAGTGAGGGGATTAAGATCGGAGGGCAAATTTCTCCTCTGGATCCCAAGAACCTGCTTAAAGACCAGGGGATCTAGAGCCTTTGAAGTGGCTGGTCCCACTCTGTGGAACAACTTACCAGTTCACATTAGAACGGCTTCCACCTTATCTGAGTCATATCTTAAAACCCATCTCTTCTCTTTGGCTTTTAATATGTAGCTATGTTTGCTTTGTATGATTTTATTCTTGTCTACGTTTTTTTCTCTTTTTGTTGTATTTTATTATTTGTTGTGCAGCACTTAGGTTGGCCTTGTTCCATGCTTAAACATGCACTAGAAATAAAACTGAACTTGGTTAGAGGATAGAAAATATCGTTTGGTCAGTATAAAAGTAATAGAAGTTTATGGAAAGTCCCCACAATTCACAGAAACAAACGTGTGTGTCAAGTCAAGTCAAGTGTGTGCGTGTGTGTGTGTGTGTGTGTGTGTGCGTGCGCGTGAGTGAAGGATGGATGGAGCTGAAGCTGAAGCTCTGAGGATATTGGTGTGTGTTTTATGTTAATGTCTCTGGCGTGTGTTTGACGGTAGAGTCGTCCTTGACCGCGGCCGTGTTTTCACACGCAGCCCTTCAACAGTCATTTGATATGAATTTATGGCGCGGCCTCATCTGAATCCTCGCATGTTCTCTGCTTTCCGGCGCTAATGGCCTTCAATATTTCTTCAGCTCTTTCTGTGTCTCTCTCGCTCAATTGAATTCATGTTCCTGTAGTTTTTACCTCACGGCTTTATGTGATTGATTGCTTTAATCCCGCCTGTCCGGACGGAGAGCTGTCAATCACGATTAGAGGCTCCGCCCTCAGGCCGGGCAACACGCCTTCTGTTTGACGTTTAATGCTCTCAAATAAATGATGCTCCTCTTGTTGTTGTCATTTTCCAGTACAAAAATCTAAACATTAAACAGTACAGCATTGATTCAGAAGTTAGATTATAGAGCTATAAAACAAAACATTTTCATTTTTATAATTTTCTACATTTTTGTAATGTTTCATATCATATTTTGAACTCTTCCTACTTATTTTATGATTTTTTTTGTTTTATACTATAACTTTTTTAATTGTTATAATATTTATAATTATATATTAAAATGTTTTGCAGTATATTTTAAAGGGGTCATTTGATGCGATTTCAATTTTTCCTTTCTCTTTGGAGTGTTACAAGCTCTTGGTGCATAAAGAAGATCTGTAAAGTTGCAAAGACTAAAGTCTCAAATCCAAAGAGATATTCTTTATAAAATTTAAGAGTCAACCACGCCTACCTAAAATGGCTCGTTCTAACACACCCCCACATATCGACGTCATGATGTGGGAAGATTTGCATAACACTGCCCAAATGTTCACGCAAAGAAAGAAGGTGTAACTTTTATGCTCGCTGTAGTATTGTTGCCGCTGCCGCCATGCCGTAGAGACACTGTGTGCTTCGTTGTGAAAGCGAAACTACTTTGTTTGGTCTTCCAAAAGAGGACGATATCCGCTTCGTCA
>NW_015546167.1:63012-67398 GCF_001515605.1 Sinocyclocheilus anshuiensis | reverse complement strand
GCCGCTCACTCTAGCCCACCGGCCTCCGCTCACTCAAGCCCGCCGGCTTCCCCTCACTCTAGCCCGCCCGCCTCTGCTCACTCAAGCCCGCCGTGTGTGACGCTGTGTGTTTCGTTGTGAAAGCGAAACTACTTTGTTTGGCCTTCCAAAAGAGGACACGACTAGAAATCAGTGGTTAAGTTGAATTTACAACACTGTTCCAGAACACTTCAACCCAAATATTCAGATGTGTGCAGCACATTTTATGGAGGACTGTTTCCTGGGAGAGTAGACTACAATGCCGGCTGTTCTGACTCACAGACTGTAAGTAAGTTTTCATATTTAAAGAATTTGCCACTGACGATTCAAACGCGAGTTTTGGGTAGTGTAGAGTAGCGCTTGTTGTTTGTCATTTCTCCGATCACAAATGCAGACATGGTTTTATGTTTCCATGGCGCAATGCAACGCAACGTGTAAAAAGACAGTATAAGTCATTATAATCCGTAATTCGGCCAATCACAACGCACTGGATAGTTGACCAATCACAACACACCTCGCTTTTCAGACCGATGAGCTTTGTAATAATGTACGCATTTCAGAAAGGCGGGGCATAGAGGAGAAACAATAATGTACAGTATGTGGAAAATAATGTGTTTTTTTTACCTTAAACGGCATAAAGACATTTCATTTAACCAAATAACAAAATAATGTTCTTTTTAACAACATCATATGACCCCTTTTAAGCTTTTAAACCTTAGTTTTAACTTTTTATATTTTTTATACTAAACGTATAATGTTTTGTAGTATATTTTAAACATTTTATACTTAAAGGGTTAGTTCACCCAAAAATGAAAATTAGCCTGTGTTTTACCCTCGAGGCATCCTAGGTGTATAAGACTTCCTTCTTTCAGACGAATCCAATCGGAGTTATATTAAAAATTGTCCTGGCTCCTCCAAGCGTTACCATATTAAATGTTTACACTTGATTATAACAAATTTGTAAAAATGCTATGCCATCTTTTTTGTTTCATATTTAATTTTAAGCTTTTATCGTTTTTTTTTTTAAATGTATGATATAACTTATATAACATAAAATGTAAAATAATAATGATATAGCATATTTTTTACTTTCTATAGTTTTTTTAATTAATTTTTTTTATGAAATCTTTGTTAATTTTTTATACATTATTTAATACTTTTTAAAAACATTTTCTATACTATAGCTTGTATAATGTTTTATAGTGTATAGTAAACTTTTGTGTACTAATTATTGTATTTGTAAAATAATGCGTATTTATTAGTTTTGGACAGATAGAAACATTGATACACACATTTTCAGCTGATTTAATCTTTTTTTTTTTTTTTTGTACAGCACATAGTGTATAGTGTGTGTGTGTGTATAGTGTGTGTGTGTGTGTGTGTTTGTGTGTGTGTGTATATATATCTATATATATATATAATTCATTATTTATTATTTAGTCATTTAGCAGATGCTTTTATCCATACATATAAAGGCGGCCATCCGTCTGCACTGTCCCGCGGGCCACAGATCTGCGCTAACAGGCCGTTTGATGCAGCGATGCAAGGCTGGGCTTTATAGAGACATCCGTCACGCATCAGTCACACACAATACAACGTTTACACACATACTTACAGCGGATCTGATGGAATCCAACGCCACTGTCACACACACACACACACCACCACCACCACTCCATCACATCTTACACAATACTTCCAAACAGCAAGATGAGATTAAACAGAAACTCTAACGTTTCTGAGGACTCCAGTAATGCAGTTCGTTTGAGGTGCTGTTTAATTGGCAGCTGGGCCGTGGAGGATTATGGGTATTTCTGGGGTGATGGAGGGACGTCCATCTGCAGTCGCAGACGAACATGAACATGAACACACTGTGTCCAGTGGAAAACTCATGCAGGATCTCCGCTTTACCCTCGACCGAGGAGTTCAGTGACACTCGTGCAATGATAGGATTCCTTTTATGTTGCTGATTGTTATTTTTTATTCATTTAGAAAGAATGTGAGAAAAACGTTTACATTTATGTGCTTGACAGACACTTTTATTCAAAGTAACTTACATTGCATTCAAGCTGTGCATTTTGTTATGTTCATGCATTTGTTAGGAATCAAACCTCTTTACTGTTCGATATACAGGAATTATTTTATTTGTTGTTTGATTTTAAGCTATAGAACAGAATCACAGTGGTGATATATTTATTTCACTGCACAAAATGATGTAAAGCGGCACACAGGGCCATCTGGAGGACTCTTGAGAGATGATTCACGTGAATCGGTGAGTCTTTCCAGCATTAGATAGAGGAACATTCAGGAGAACATGTTGACATTCTCAGTTATTTCTGCTTTAAGGACACGAGCGGATAAAAACAGCAATTTGACATTTTGTCAAACTCAGGGGGGAAAGAAAAAGAAAAATACAGTTTGAAAACTGTCACACAGTTAAAAATGTATTTTTTTTACTCAGATTTTATCTTGTTTTCCAGTACAAATATGTAAACATGAAATCAAGATACATTGACTGGAGATGCACGGTGACTTAAGTCTTGTTTTCTGAGAAATGCATCAAAAATAAGTGAGTTTTCTGTTTGCCTTTTGAATTAGTTTTAAATTTTTCTGGCCCTGTTGGCAGATATTTGTTCTTGTTTTAAGCATAAACTCACCTCCTTTTAATGCAGTTTCCAGAAAACAGTATTAACATCTTAAAGCAGTAGAAATGTAGCACTGCATCAGTGTCTCAGCAATGGATGCTCTGCAGTGAATGGGTGCCATCAGAATGAGAGTCCAAACAGCTGATAAAAACATCACAATAATCCACAAGTAATCCACAGCACTCCAGTCCATCAGTTAACATCTGGAGAAGACAAAAGCTGAAACAAATCCAGCATTAAGAGGTTTTTAACTCAAATACCATAGAGTCCATAATCCATAATAACGCTTCCTCCAGTGAAAAAGTGTTCTGGTCTGAATCAGGAGAGAAATCTGCACAGATCAAGCACCGTTTAAACAGCTCTAAACACATATGTGGCTGGATTTTGATGTGAGAGACAACAGGAGATGCACTTTTTCACTGGAGGAAGAGTTATTATGGATTATGTATGGATTAAACGGCTGATTTTTTTGCTGTAATTCCGCTGTTATTCACGTTAAATGTTCTGTCTGTTCTCTCAGAGCCGCCGGTTCCCATTGCTCCTCCTCAGCTCATGGCGGTCGGGGCCACATATCTCTGGATCCAGCTCAATGCGAACTCCATCAACGGAGACGGGCCCATCATCAACCGCGAGGTGGAGTACCGCACCGTCTCCGGCACCATGTACGACCTGCAGCCCGTCGATAAAACCTCGCACAAGATCGGCCATCTGGACCCCGACACGGAGTACGAGATCAGCGTGCTGCTGACGCGGCCCCTGGAGGGAGGAACCGGGGCCCCGGGGCCGCCGCTGAGAGCCCGCACCAAATGCGCAGGTAACCGCGACCGCCTGATAAATGCTGTCATATAACAGAGGAATATTAAATTACTCTCCCTCATGTCATTTCAAACCTGTACGAGTTTCTTTCTTCTGTGGGGCATCAAAGAAGATATTTTGAAAAATATTGGGAGCTGAACATTTTCAGTTCCAATTGTATTTTTGTTTGTATAATGAAAGTCAATAGGAACCAAGAAACCAAGGAACCATCCATCCATCCATCCATCTATCTATCTATCTATCTATCTATCTATCTATCTATCTATCTATCTATCTATCTATCTATCTATCTATCTATCTATCTATCTATCTATCTATCTATCTATCTATCTATCTATCTATCTATCTATCTATCTATCTATCTATCTATCTATCTATCTATCTATCTATCTATCTATCTATCTATCTATCTATCTATCTATCTATCTATCTATCTATCTATCTATCTATCTATCTATCTATCTATCTATCTATCTATCTATCTATCTATCTATCTATCTATCTATCTATCTATCTATCTATCTATCTATCTATCTATCTATCTATCTATCTATCTATCTATCTATCTATCTATCTATCTATCTATCTATCTATCTATCTATCTATCTATCTATCTATCTATCTATCTATCTATCTATCTATCTATCTATCTATCTATCTATCTATCTATCTATCTATCTATCTATCTATCTATCTATCTATCTATCTATCTATCTATCTATCTATCTATCTATCTATCCATCTATCCATCTATCCATCTATCCAGCTATCTATCTATCCAGCTATCCATCCATCCATCCATCTATCCATCTATCCATCTATCTATCTATCCAGCTATCCATCCATCCATCCATCTATCCATCTATCCATCTATCTATCCATCCATCCATCCATCCATCCATCCATC
>NW_015546167.1:57527-62999 GCF_001515605.1 Sinocyclocheilus anshuiensis | reverse complement strand
TGAAATGGAACTCCTTATATTCAGGTGTGCAGAATTATTATGAGCCAAAAAAGAGATTTAACTCAGACTGAAAAGTAAAAAATTGTTAAATGCCCATAATAAGTACTTTATTTCTATAGCGCCTTTCTAAAGCAAGCGTCACAGTGCTTTACATCCAAGATAGAGAAAAACATACAACAATTGAAAAAAACTACTACTAACATACAAAAAAAAACCCATAGCAAACAAAAAAAAATGCAAGTTTAAACAAGTAAGATTTTAACTACTTTTTAAAAGTGTCCACAGAGTCCACATATCTGAGATTTAAGGGAAGAGCATTCCACAACTTTGGAGCAATTACCCCAAAGGCAGAGTCACCTTTTGTCTTTAGTCTTGAGTGAGGAACAACTAGTAGGATCTGTTTGGAGGATCTCAGATTCCTGCTAGAATTATAAGGTTGCAATAGCTCATTTATATAAACAGGAGCTTGGAATGCTGTAAAAACTAAGAAAAGTATTTTGAAATTGAACTAAATTTGACTGGGAGCCAATGTAACGTAATCAAAATTGGTGTTATATGAGATCTGTTTGGGGACTTAGTTAAAAGCTTAGCAGCAGCATTTTGAACCACTTGTAATCGTTTCAGGGATGCATTACTGAGACACGTAATAAAAAGACAATTACAATAATCAAGACAGGAGGAAATAAAAGCATGTATAATCATCTCCATCTCCACTATTGACACAGATGGCCTCACGTTTGCAATTTTTCTCAACTTATAAAAAAAATTTCGATCCAAATTTTTAACATGTTGATCGAGACTGATGGCTTGACCCATATGAACACATAGATTACGAAGGCAAGGTTTAACAGAATGTGATAAGGGGCCAAGACTTTCCATCACCTCCACAAGCTTCTGTTTTTTTTTTTCTTTCAGAATTTAACTGCAGGTAATTGTTTGCCAGACTTCTATAGTATTTATACAATTTAAAAGAAGAGATAATTTCATAATCTCATCGGGCTTAAAATAGATATAAAGTTGAATATCATCTGCATAGAAGTGATAGCATATACCTTGAAAAGTACTTATCAATTGCCCCAGAGGCAACAAATACAAAGCAAAAAGCAACGGAGCCAAAACAGAACCCTGGGGAACTCCACAGGAGAGAAATGCTGTTGAGGCGGTATAATTTTGAGCTCTAACTGAAAAAGATATATCTGCCAAGATCTATCTATCTACCATGATAAATATGCAAAATGATTTCTATGTATTATGTATGTTTTATGCTTTTTTATACTTTTATAATGTTTCATACAGTACGCTTTATATACTGTATATGCTTTTTATACTATATCTTTTATGAGTTACATATTATTTTTTGGAACTCTTTAAACTTGCATGCACACACACACATTTACTATACATATTTACACTAAAACTTTGATAATATTTTATAATATGTACATACTTATCGTATAATATATTATAAAACATTATATATGTAATTATATATAATATTATACTAAAAAGTTAATGTTTTATTGTATATTTTAGATTCTTTATACTTCTTTCTTTAAATTATTTCTTTATTTAATTTTTTTTATGCATCCTTGCTGGTGTAGCTCAGAATGGTGATCTTTGCATCTGCACTTGAAGGCCGTCGGTGATGTTGAGTGTGTTTGAGTTCAGTAGAGATGAGCTGTGGCCCCCAGCGGCGTACTGTCCTACCTGACACGTGTGTGTGTGTGTGTGTGTGTATGTGTGTGTGAGAGAGAGAGAGTGAGGGTTGAGGAACTGGAGGCTGTTTCTGGGTTCTGACCTCCTGCTGACGGTCTCACTGTTTTTCATTTCTGCAGAGCTGATGGCGATGGATGAGTCTGAGTCTCTGGCCTTCACAGCAGGCCTGCAGGGGCCTTTCTCTGTGTGTGTGTGTGTGTGTGTGTGTGTGAAATGGAACTCCTTATATTCAGGTGTGCAGAATTATTATGAGCCAAAAAAGAGATTTAACTCAGACTGAAAAGTAAAAAATTGTTAAATGCCCATAATAAGTACTTTATTTCTATAGCGCCTTTCTAAAGCAAGCGTCACAGTGCTTTACATCCAAGATAGAGAAAAACATACAACAATTGAAAAAAACTACTACTAACATACAAAAAAAAACCCATAGCAAACAAAAAAAAATGCAAGTTTAAACAAGTAAGATTTTAACTACTTTTTAAAAGTGTCCACAGAGTCCACATATCTGAGATTTAAGGGAAGAGCATTCCACAACTTTGGAGCAATTACCCCAAAGGCAGAGTCACCTTTTGTCTTTAGTCTTGAGTGAGGAACAACTAGTAGGATCTGTTTGGAGGATCTCAGATTCCTGCTAGAATTATAAGGTTGCAATAGCTCATTTATATAAACAGGAGCTTGGAATGCTGTAAAAACTAAGAAAAGTATTTTGAAATTGAACTAAATTTGACTGGGAGCCAATGTAACGTAATCAAAATTGGTGTTATATGAGATCTGTTTGGGGACTTAGTTAAACGCTTAGCAGCAGCATTTTGAACCACTTGTAATCGTTTCAGGGATGCATTACTGAGACACGTAATAAAAAGACAATTACAATAATCAAGACAGGAGGAAATAAAAGCATGTATAATCATCTCCATCTCCACTATTGACACAGATGGCCTCACGTTTGCAATTTTTCTCAACTTATAAAAAAAATTATTTTTAACATTTTTAACATGTTGATCGAGACTGATGGCTTGACCCATATGAACACATAGATTACGAAGGCCAGAATGTGAAGAATGTGATAAGGGGCCAAGACTTTCCATCACCTCCACAAGCTTCTGTTTTTTTTTTTCTTTCAGAATTTAACTGCAGGTAATTGTTTGCCAGACTTCTATAGTATTTATACAATTTAAAAGAAGAGATAATTTCATAATCTCATCGGGCTTAAAATAGATATAAAGTTGAATATCATCTGCATAGAAGTGATAGCATATACCTTGAAAAGTACTTATCAATTGCCCCAGAGGCAACAAATACAAAGCAAAAAGCAACGGAGCCAAAACAGAACCCTGGGGAACTCCACAGGAGAGAAATGCTGTTGAGGCGGCATAATTTGGAGCTCTAACTGAAAAAGATATATCTGCCAAGATCTATCTATCTACCATGATAAATATGCAAAATGATTTCTATGTATTATGTATGTTTTATGCTTTTTTATACTTTTATAATGTTTCATACAGTACGCTTTATATACTGTATATGCTTTTTATACTATATCTTTTATGAGTTACATATTATTTTTTGGAACTCTTTAAACTTGCATGCACACACACACATTTACTATACATATTTACACTAAAACTTTGATAATATTTTATAATATGTACATACTTATCGTATAATATATTATAAAACATCATATATGTAATTATATATAATTATATATAATATTATACTAAAAAGTTAATGTTTTATTGTATATTTTAGATTCTTTATACTTCTTTCTTTAAATTATTTCTTTATTTAATTTTTTTTATGCATCCTTGCTGGTGTAGCTCAGAATGGTGATCTTTGCATCTGCACTTGAAGGCCGTCGGTGATGTTGAGTGTGTTTGAGTTCAGTAGAGATGAGCTGTGGCCCCCAGCGGCGTACTGTCCTACCTGACACGTGTGTGTGTGTGTGTGTGTGTATGTGTGTGTGAGAGAGAGAGAGTGAGGGTTGAGGAACTGGAGGCTGTTTCTGGGTTCTGACCTCCTGCTGAAGGTCTCACTGTTTTTCATTTCTGCAGAGCTGATGGCGATGGATGAGTCTGAGTCTCTGGCCTTCACAGCAGGCCTGCAGGGGCCTTTGTGTGTGTGTGTGTGTGTGTGTGTGTGTGTGTGTGTCTGGTGTGCAGTTTAACTTTTGCATTTACTAGTGCTGCTGAAGCTTCATGAACTACGAGGGACTCAGAAAATAAAGTAGTTCAACTATACTTCCCAAACATAAACCATAAAACATTAGTATTTAAAAAAAAAAGACTTTAACGGTTCGTGAACTGCATTTTTATTATTGTATAATGTTCCTAAGGTGCACTCATAATATCATTAGGATTTCTACATCAAAAACATCAGAATTTAGGAATAAAAAGCCACTTTACCTTGATTTTAGCTCTCTGATTTGAACACTGTTTAAAGGGGCGTGTCTCCTTTAAGACTTCAATTCAAACACCCACTGCTGTGATTGGCTAACATATCTGGATATGAAATAAGCAAATATTTTGAAATCTTATATTATCTCGTGTTTTTACTATTGCACCTGACAAGATTGATATTAATTAATATTGATTAAATCAAAACAATATTAAAATGAATACAAAATATTATTAAAAACAAATATATACTCAGTATTATTACAACAATAACTAAACAATATTACATTACTAAAATGAAATGTTAACTAAAATTAAAATGCAAACATATAATGTAAAAATAACAAGTTTCAGTGATAAAATAAAACTGCATGTTAAAACTATTTAGATATATTTAAAAAACAAAACTAATGAAAATAACAAAAACACAGCAAAATAACTACAAAAACAATTACAAAAATAATAATATTTTTATATTAAAAACATAAAATTCTGATTTTCAAAAATTTAATTAAATATTTATATTTTGATAAAATATAATAAATATGAATGTATTAATATTTATTGGATTTTATTGTTTTTAAACCAAGATATGAACATGAACTCTAGTAGTATCTCTATACTGATACTACAATAACACTGATCAGTAGATGCCAATAAAGAAGCTTTCTTTCTAAGAGTGTAATCATGAAAAATTTTGAATACATCATCATATTTCAATCTACTCCCATTGCATATGAGGTTTCCCTTGAGAATATTAGATGTTGAGTGCACAAATGCAGTGATCTCTCCATCTTTCAGTAAAAGTCTGTTAGCAAAGCCTGATTTGCGCAGGATGACCTTCATCATCTTCTGATCTTCAGTTTTTCACTGAATGCTCACATATCCTGGTTCCCTCTGAATCATTACACATCATCTGTTTATCATCTTGTTCATTATTTGGTTTGGCCTAATGCCTAACACTCCTCTGTTTAGCTTCTTAATGACAGTTTGGGCCTGACAGCCATCAGTCGTGCTTTACGTGTTGAACAAATGTGTTTGATTGAGGGAACCAGTGCTTTTTCTCCTGTCTTTGTTCTCTCTTTGCTGAGCTTAATGGAAGTCCAGTGACAAAGTGAATTATTTTGTGGGAGGTATTCAGGCTTATCGTTTCTGCGCGTTATTGTGTTGTGAGCCGCACAAAGGCGTTTGTCTGAATGCAAAGCTTCTGTCTGATTGCATGTTTTTCCTCTCGAAGAGCTTTAATAAAAGCCATGCTGACCGTTTTTACTTCAAACTAGTGAATAAATCTGCCTGTGCACAAGACACAATGCAATCTCTGATAACCTTGAGAGCTGCTACAAAATTGAACATACTGCTA
>NW_015546167.1:53908-57338 GCF_001515605.1 Sinocyclocheilus anshuiensis | reverse complement strand
TGTGTGTGTGTGTGTGTGTGTGTGTGTGTGTGTGTGTGTATACATATATACACACTAACGGTCAAAAGTTTGGGATCAGAAGGATTTTTAATGTTTTTAATGGAGTCTCTACAGAAAAAAAAACAGTAATATTGTGAAATAGTATTGCAGTTTCTAATATTGGTTTCCTATTTTAATATACTTTAATATAATTTATTTCTGTGATGCAGCGCTGAATATTTATCAGCCATTTTATAAATCAGCATATCAGAATGATTTCTGAAGATCATGTGATGCTGAAGACTGGAGTAATGATGCTGAAAATTCAGCTTTGATCACAGAAATAAATTATATTTTAAAGTATATTAAAATAGAAAACTGTTATTTTAAATTGCAATAATATTTCACAAAATTACAGTTTTTAAACATAAGATAAACATAAAAAAATCCATATTAATAAAAAACTAATTAAAGGGATATTTCTAATCCCCACCCCAAAAAGAATGAAAATTAAAATTGAATTTTCTAAAGCTACTTGTAAATAAATTCTATTTCATGCTTTTCTCATGTAACACAATAATGGCTTTAAAATTTAATTGGTAATTTCTCTGCCAAATTTGATGTGGGATTAATACAATTTTTAATCGATTGACAGACCTTATATATATATATATATATATAGTCATAATACTTTATACTATTAAATTAGTATGCTTTATAGTATTTTTTAACATGTTCTTAATTATACATAGGATACTATAACTTTCAGAATGTTCTGTGCTGTATTTTTTTCAACTATTATTATTTTTTTTATTATACTGTAACTTTGCGAATGTTTTATGCTGTATTTGAAACTTTCATATGTGATATTTTCCCAGTCGTCACGAGAGGAGCGCTGGTTTGTCTGTCTGATAGAATAGAGATCCAGTCTTCTGTCGCGGGGAGAAAAGCGAGCGATTGTGAGCATCTCAAGGATGATCTTGTGAGCGCTTCGGTTTGTTTGTGCTGTCTCTCCTCAAGCTCCAGCTGTGAGCAGATGTTTCACGCAGACATCCAGGGCATGTTACATACTTGACAGAAGTTCATGTTCTCATTCTTATGTGATCGTTTGTGTGAGGAACATTCATGATTTGACATTAATCTTCATATTCATATAATGTTCACTTATACCTGACACCTCACATGAGAACCATTGAGGAAAAGCTTGTTGTGATGCTTCATGGGACGCGAGGTTTGTTCACAAACAAAGGATTTTATGATCAATGAAAACTTACTTCCTTTTCTTTCTTTCATTCTTTCTTTATTTCCTTCTTTCTTTCATTCTTTCTTCCTTCCCTTCCTTCCCTCCCTCCCTCCCTCCCTCCCTTTCTTTCTTTGTCTTTCTTTCTTTCTTTCTTCCTTCCTTCTTTCATTCTTTCTTTCTTTCTTTCCTTCCTTCATTCCTTCCTTCCTTCCTTCCTTCGTTCTTTCTTTCTTTTTTCTTTCACTCTTATGTTTCTTTCTTTTTTCTTTCACTCTTATGTTTCTTTCTTTCTTGTCTTTATTTCCCCCATCTCTGTTGTTTTAATCTGTCGTTCTTCTTCTCGTTCATCATCAGTAATGGCAGCTGAGTGGAAGCAGATGAGCTTCAGCGCTAATGAAGATAAATTCACTCCTGACTGTTTGTCTGCTTTTATTTTTTTAAGTTTGATTTTAAAGCGTTTGGAGGAATTAAATAAATAAGAAAGGAATCAGCTTCAGCACTTTGCAGGCTGTTTGTAAACTCATCTCTCTCCATATCCGTCAGTCATGATGTATGTTGATGAATCACGCAGAGAAAACATGTTTCATTAGACCCAAACCTTCAGCCCTGTTACACAGCAGACGGGAGAGTTCATTCTGTCAGCATTTACTTTCACTCTTACTTCCTCAAAAGTTCGCAATTCATGATTTTCAGAGAGTGTCAGCGGGAATGTGGGTCTGAAGAGCTGAAATATAGTGCATGACTCATATGGATGACTGTTATGATGCTTTATGATGCCTTATCATGCTTTATGATGGGTGTTGATGTGTTATACATTGATGCATCATAATGCATTATGATGCTTTATGGATTATGATGCATTATGCGTTATTATGTGTTATGATGTGTTATCATGTATTATGCATTATGATGCATCATAATGTATAATGACGCTTTATGATGCACTATGCATTATGATATATTATGATGTATAATAAAGCGTTATGCATAATGATGCTTTCTGATGTGTTATGATGTGTTATGCAGTATGATGCATAATGATGTATTATGCTTTATGATGCACTATGCACTATGATACATTATTATGCGCCATGTGTTATATGCCTGATGCACTAATGATGCATTATGCATATGACATTATAGGCCTCGTTTACACTGCAGGTCTTGATGCCCAATTCTGATTTGTTGCCTATATCCGATTCATGTGTTTACACTTGCCATACCTCCTCCATGTTTCCTGCATTGTCATTTACCACCTCCCAGGGTTGCCATGTTTTTGCAACAAAACACGTCCAATTTCTACTCAAAACTAGACCAATCGTGTTTCGAGGGGGGTCCCCTGGTAAAAAAATTTTGCCGGGGTTCCCCGGTGCAATTCGCATTCCAGGGGATAAATATCACGTTATTGGGGTCAGGGGCGCCGCTAGCAATTTTGACACAGAGGCATTGTTGTGTTAGAATAGAAAATGGTCCTGTTCAAACTATTTGTATAAAATTAGAAGCACACAATTCCCTAGAATAGCATTATATGTTTTTTTTTACTAAAAATTAGAAATGAATAAAGTAGTCAAACCTGTTCATTAGAAGGGGGTGCCCCAATACTTTTGACAATATAATGTACAAGCCAGCCTAGCTATTCAAAATATTTGTCTGCAATTTAATAATATTGAACTATTACTTTTTGTCACGGTTTATGGGCTCACTGACTCATTCTAGCTCTCTCCATGTGAGTGTGGGTGTGGGTGTGGTTTGTGTTGCCGCTGATCAGTGCCATCAGCTGGTTAGCGCCAGCTGTGGCTGATCAGCGATCCTATTTAATGTCTGTGTTTTCTGTCCTGTGTTGTCAGATCGTCCTATGTCGTTACCGTGTTCAGTTCGTGTCTCTCTGCTTCTGACCAGTTCCTGGAGTTCCTTCTCACCTCTGCCGTGGGCTTCGTTGCACGGATCCTCGATCATCGGCTGCCCGTTGTGTCCCTGCGCTACCCGGAGTTATCTCCGTCTCTCACCTGTCTGACTCTCGTCATCTTTCTGGTTGGGAATTCCCAATAAACGTTGTTTGCACATTCGCCACTGAATCCTCATTCTTTCCACCTGACAGAACGATCTGGCCATTATGGATTCAGCGAATGCGACGGATCTGCAGAACTTTTTATCCCACAACAATACACGCATGGATCATCAGGAAGAGCAGATGCTGGCTACGGGTAG
>NW_015546167.1:45757-48923 GCF_001515605.1 Sinocyclocheilus anshuiensis | reverse complement strand
TACTCCCAACTCCCACGACTTATTCATTTCTTTCCTCGTTTGAATTAAACTGTGGCCATGAATTAAGAGTCTTGTTTTTTACTCCCACGACTTATTCATTTCTTTCCTCGTTTGAATTAAACTGTGGCCATGAATTAAGAATTCATTGTCTTGTTTTATTAAAACAGCCACATTTGAATATAAATCTTTTGTAACATTATAAATGCCTCTACTGTTTAATGCATCCTTGATGAATAAAAGTAATAATTTCTTTCAGAAAACTCTTTTGAATGATAGTGGTTGTGTAAGTTGGAAGTTGTTTTGAGGGCAGTGAGCATTAGTTTTGACGCTAAATAACTCTCAGTCTCTCTGATCTCCATCCCAAGCACAGACTCCAGTTGAACACTGAGCATCGATCTCACGCTCGGTTGCCACGGTAACACCATCGCTCTAGTGATTGGGTTCATGGGGTGCGACCCGCTTCCCTTCATGTTAAAGCGTGACCCCGTGACCTCCTGATCTTCATGAGCAGATCGACACATCAATCTAACAAATCAGATCGAGCCCGACGGGTCACACCGCTGAACTCATTAAAGTGCCTGCTAGAAGAGCTGCGTTTCATTAACTAGTGTGAGGAGCGATCCGCTGCGTCCGTCAATACAGCCTTCAGAGATGGAGAGAGACGCGAGACAGAGAACGAAGAAGAAATCACCTTCAGACTGAGCGGATCACATTATCAGTGACAGTGTGAAAACTCAACTACACTCTCACTGTAATAAGTGCGATCGGACCGAGTGAAGATGCAAATGATAAAGCCACATCTGAGAAATGAATACGTAAACCCATTAAAATAAACGTGTGACCGCATCGATATTACCGATTACGCCGCACATTTTCAAGATATTTGTCAGTGGTGCTCAGGATTTGTAGCTCTTACTTTGATCTTTATCTTTGGATCCTTCCCTTTCTTTGAACAAAATCAATGCTGGTTGATTCTTTATTATTCTTACAGCAAGAACACAGTACAGTGACAAACTTGCTTAAATGAAACAGAGAACTTTTATTAATGAATGTGTTACAATGCATTATGATGCTTTGTGTTGCGTTATGATGCATTGTGATACTTTATGATGCTTTGTTGCATTGTTGCATTACAGTGCGTTTCAATGCTTTATGATGATTTTGTTGTATTACAATAAAGTTACCATTCTGTATGATGCTTTGTTGCATTACAATGCATTACAATGCTTTATGTTGCATTATGATGTTACGATGCTTTATATTGCGTTACAATGCATTGTGAAGTGTTATGATGCTTTGTTTCATTAAGATGTGTTACGATGCTTTATATTGCGTTACAATGCGTGGTGAAGTGTTATGATGCTTTGTTGCATTAAGATGTGTTACGATGCTTTATATTGCATTACAATGCGTGGTGAAGTGTTATGATGCTTTGTTGCATTAAGATGTGTTACGATGCTTTATATTGCATTACAATGCGTGGTGAAGTGTTATGATGCATTGTTGCATTAAGATGTGTTACGATGCTTTATATTGCATTACAATGCGTGGTGAAGTGTTATGATGCTTTGTTGCATTAAGATGTGTTATGATGCTTTGTTGCATTAAGATGTGTTACGATGCTTTATGATGTTGCGTTATGATGCATTATGATGCCTTACGATGCGTTTCGATGCTTTGTTGCGTTACAACACATTACGGTGATTTATGTTGCGTTACGATGCTTTATGATGCTCTGTTGCATTATGATGCATTAAGATGTTTTATGATATCTTACATTTTTTATGATGTCTTACGATGCTTTATGCTGCATTACAGTGTTACAATTCTTTATGTTGCGTTAAAATGCGTCACAGTGCTTTATGATGCTTTATGTTGGGTTACGATGCATGGCCAGTGCTTGAAAATTATTTTTTATGCTTATGACAATAAAATAGTACAGTGACAAACTTGCTTATATTAAACAGAGAGCTTTTATTAAGGAAAATATGATTGTGGAGCTGCACATGACAAGCCAACAAAAACTTAATTGGTACCCTCAATGTATTTCATCATTCCCATGTTGTATTAATTAATTCCCTCAGTTTGATTTAATTAAAACAAGGGAAAGAATTGCAGCACAGTAGCATATTAGAATGATTTCTGAAGGATCATGTGACACTGAAGACTGGAGTAATGATGCTGAAAATACAGCTTTGATCACAGGAATAATTTACAGTTTACAATATATTCACATAGAAATAAGTTATTTTAAATACTAATAATATTTCAGTATTTCTAATCAAATAAATGCAGCCTTGGTGAGCAGAAGAGACTTTTTTCTTTCAAAAACATAAAAAAAACGTACCGACCAAACTTTTGAGCAGTAGTTTGGATGTGTACATATACGTATAATTTTATACTTTATAGCTCTAAATGGTCACCCACATCTATTTGCATGATAAAGGTGATGTGAATTAGTCATTAGGATGAACAGGAGCCAATAATGTGCTGATAATTTAGAAAACATTATTTAAATGTCAAGCTGTAATGATAAAGAGCCGCTAATAGTTCCATCTAAATGTCACACTGAAATTATTAAATTAGCCGCTGGTGAGAGCATCATTTAGCCGTCATGTGCTTGTTGTGTTTGCTCTGTCATGACTCACGTTTACAGTTTAACACACGAGACACAGTGGAGAAGCAGGTTTGGGCTTTATATCACTGTTACTGTACTGACATTTACAGTATTTGAGAAGCAGGGTTGTGTGAGGTGTTTGATTTGTTTCCTCACAGTAAATCGTAAGGTTTGTGTTCTTGTTCAGTATTTGTTTTATTTTCCAGCAAAAGCATCAGAACATTTTACAACAGGTGCAGTTTTTCTCGCTCCACTCACAAATAGCTGTTGTTTCTTCTTCTTCCTCTTCTTTTTTTTTTTACTAAATTGTTTGATTTATGAAATAAGTCAAAATAAGAAATGTAAAAAAGATGGTAATTTTTACAGTTGTGTTGGTGTTTCATTGAGTCTGTGTGTGTTTTTACGGTTGTGTATGGCACGTTTTCTCTGTATTGAAGCAGAAATTGGCCTGATTCAGTCATTGCTGAGGTGTTTCTCCATGACTGACGTCGTTAAACATGCTGATAATGTTTCTGTCTCTCTGGACTATTCACCAACATTACGTTTGTG
>NW_015546167.1:44243-45715 GCF_001515605.1 Sinocyclocheilus anshuiensis | reverse complement strand
TCGTCCCTGTCACTGTGCGTCACTGATAGTTACGCAAATAGAGGGATTTTAAAGCTCTATTTTCTGCATGACACTCTTTAAACGGTAGCAAATGCATGTGAAGGAGCCTTCAGACATGCATCAGCTCTCATTCACTTTTTTCTGTCACACTAGTCTGTTTTCATCCTTCAGTATTAAAAAACGTTTTGGAATTATTTAAAGGAATATTTCACCCAAAAATTAAAATGTAAATACATTTTACTCATCCTCAGTCCATCCCAGATCAGGATGAGTTTGTTTCTTCATCAGATTTGTAGAAATGTAGCATTGCATCAGTGTCTCAGCAATGGATTCTCTGCAGTGAATGGGTGCCGTCAGAATGAGAGTCCAAACAGCTGATAAAAACATCACAATAATCCACAAGTAATCCACAGCACTCCAGTCCATCAGTTAACATCTGGAGAAGACAAAAGCTGAAACAAATCCAGCATTAAGACGTTTTTAACTTCAACATTCACTGGAGGAAGCGTTATTATGGATTATGGACTCAATGTATTTGAGTTAAAAACGTCTTAATGCTGGATTTGTTTCAGCTTTTGTCTTCTCCAGATGTTAACTGATGGACTGGAGTGCTGTGGATTACTTGTGGATTATTGTGATGTTTTTATCAGCTGTTTGGACTCTCATTCTGACGGCACCCATTCACTGCAGAGAATCCATTGCTGAGACACTGATGCAATGCTACATTTCTACAAATCTGATGAAGAAACAAACTCATCCTGATCTTGGATGGCCTGAGAGTGAGAACGTTTTCATGTTTGGCTGAAGTATTCATTTAATACAAAGTAAATACAAAATAAATGTGAAGAGACCCCAAAAAAGGGAGTTTATTTTTCAGTCATATTCCATATTTTTGTTGTTTGTTTGTTTGTTTTTTTAGCTAGATTGTCAGTCAGTTGCCTTACAGACTGTGTTTTGAAAGTGATTCAGGAGACTTTTAAAGAATATTGATGATCGTGTAGCTGTTGGAGTTGGTCCGCAGCCGTTTGAATCGTCTCACATTCGGCTCGTGTTTTCTCATCTCCTCCTCATTCTTAAGTGGTTTTCACATAAATAGGGAGGAAATGTCTGGAAATAAGAGCACTTGAATAATGGCGCACTAGAGCTCGCGGGTCACAATTCAGACGCTTTCTTAAATAATCACACAAATCATTCTGTGTATACAGCCAGTTGTCCAAAAAATCAATAGCTTTTAAAGCTGAGCTTGATTCACACGCTGTTCCTGCCTTTTTCCTTTTGTAAAGCACAAAAATCAATGTCATATTTTTTTTAATCATTTGCTGAACATTTGCTGAACTTAGAAAATTGTGAAAAGGATAAATGTGGCTGTATTGGTCTTATATCGACCTTAGAGAATTCACCCATAGAGTTCACTCCATCTTTTTACCCATCACTCGTTCTCTACAGCGTACGTGAGCATGCATTCATAAATA
>NW_015546167.1:26093-44188 GCF_001515605.1 Sinocyclocheilus anshuiensis | reverse complement strand
CACACACACACACACACACACACACACACACTGAAAATGATATATATATATAATGTTTATGCATGACGTGGAGGCAAAGAACCACCCAACATGAAGCAGTGAGCCGTGCATTATCCCTTACATACTTTACTAACTCTAAAGTTGAATATATATGAATATATAGTGAATGTTGGTGATATTACACATTTGATTTGTCAGAATAAGACGGACTGATTCTTGAACCTGCATTCTCAGCTGTTTCTCGTGCGTCTGACCTTTCCAAATGTAATTTTTCTGCTTTGCTTATTGGTGTTGTGAATAAATGATGAAATGCATCCGAGACGCTAAACTCTGTTCATAGCGTTTCCGTCACGTTTGCTCCGTCTTTGCAGTTTGTCCCCTGTAATGCGTGCGTGCATTCTGTTTTTATCTGACTTCCTTCCATTTGCATTTAATCATTTAGCGAGCGTTCGGCTGTCAGGTCTGAACAGTCAAGGACGAGCTTCACAGAGGAACATGCAAACATCTGAGATGAACTTTCATTCTTCTGAAACATTCAGTGTCTGTCATTGAACAATACGGCGACGGGCCACCCGAGGCTGGGCATGTACTGTGCTAAAATCATGTTATGAAACAGCAGCAATATTCAGGTGAATTAATGAAGACGATGTTTGACGGATAGCTGCATTTATTAATCTGGTAACACTTGAAGCCTTTATATTTAATGCATTATAAAAGTATTTTAATGCATTTATTAATGCACCTTATAATGCATTCAGTTATCCCATAAATAATTGTTGGTGTAATGTATTATAAGACTTATCTATTTATTATTACATCTTCAGAATGTGCAATGCATTAAAACACATGACAAGCAACCAGATTTAACTGATTTAGGAATCTGCAAATATTATAATGCATTTTAACTTTGGTTACAATTATTTAAAGATATAATGCATTATAATATACATTTAAGAATTATGCATAACTTGAACTTAATGCATTATACTGTACTTAAAGGCTTGAAGTAAAGTGTTTTGTATAAACAATTTTGTAATCAGAATGACCTGTTCGTCCTGGGTCATCAAAACAACTCATTTTAATTTTAATTTGAATTTGAATTTTAATCTTCAGAGAAGAGCTTCCCGCTGCATGTAAAAGGGTTGAATTAAGAGTCTGAATGTGTTTTATAGCCTGGCGTCTGTTAAAGTCCTCTGGCCTTGAGACAAACAGCTTATTAGTGACTGTGTTGTTGATATCGGCGCGTCTTGTCTGTCTAGACTGTGTGTTTGCTTTGCTCAAATAATGTTGGTCTTTGATGGTCACTTCACATATTTGTCTTCAGATGTGAGGAGCAGTAAAACATTTTCAGACTCATTGAACGCTTTGTGAAAGCAGATTCTTCAGAAAGGTGATTTAGTGCTGGTTGACCAGCATAGTGATTCTGATAAAGATGGTTTAAGCAAATTGACCAAATTTACTGATTCTTATAAACTCAAAAATGAACAACAAAAGTTTTCCCAAATCTTGCTGGCCTTTTCAGCTGTTTTTATTTATTTATTTACAGATGAACAAACCAAAATAACTCATTAAATGGTAATTTCCCCCCCAAAAAATATAGCTATTCAAGTCATCTGGTGAAATTTCTGGTGAAATGTTGCAGAAAATCAAACTATCACAATATCAGTTTTTACCAATATCATGCAGCCATACTACTATTATTACATACTAATATAATACATATGATGCATGAAGCGGTTACATATATATCAACACTATGACAAACCTGAGAGATGTTATATGAGCGAGTGAGTGTTTTTCTGTGTGTGTGTGTCTCTGTGTCTCTGTGTGTGTGTGTGTGTGTGTGTGTCTGTGTGTCTGTGTCTGTGTCTGTGTGTCTCTGTGTCTCTGTGTGTGTGTGTGTGTGTGTGTGTCTGTGTGTCTGTGTCTGTGTCTGTGTGTCTCTGTGTCTCTGTGTGTGTGTGTGTGTGTGTGTGTCTGTGTGTCTGTGTCTGTGTCTGTGTGTCTCTGTGTCTCTGTGTGTGTGTGTGTGTGTGTGTGTCTGTGTGTCTGTGTCTGTGTCTGTGTGTCTCTGTGTCTCTGTGTGTGTGTGTGTGTGTGTGTGTCTGTGTGTCTGTGTCTGTGTGTGTCTCCAGACTGGAAAAGGGAAATTGAGCGCTGTCTGGATCTAATAGGTGGGAAAATGTTAAGTTCCAGAGAAATGGACTTCAGATTTAAGCGAGAATGGAAATTGATCCTATTAGTGTGTGTTGAGGCCTTGAACTCCATCCAGAGAGAGACAGAGACAGACGGAGAAAGATCTTCTGATTTCATTCACTGCTGCCCTTCAGAAGCGACTGAAGATATGCATGTTTTCCAGAAGATAAAATGACAGTTTACCTCCATCATCCTGTTTCCAGAAGCTTCCATTCTCTTGCTTATTCATGTTTGGATCATCAACACAGTTTGAAAAATATTAGTATAAAATATAGGCCTATATCATGTTTCAGTTGATAAAAAACGTGACTTGTGTTTTGGAAAATACAGTATTCTGGACTAACAAAACCAATTAATTTTTAAGATACTTTTTATTTTGTTAGTTATTTTGCAGATTCTACATGTACTGTACATTTACTGTATGCATTCAGCAGGTTCTTTCATCCAATGCGACTTACAAAAGAGGAACAGAAGCAGTTTGATTCTGTGTGTTTGATATGCATTGAGCAGATGTTGATCAGATGTCTGATGCTCGTCTTGGTTCTGCTGTATTAGATGGAGTCTTTCATCTGCTCTGATTGCTGCTTTGATCCTAGAGTGGCTTATAGGAGTCTCTCTCATGTTTCCAGACCCGCAGAAACGGGATCAAGGCTCTGATTCCAGTCCACGAGCCACACAATCAGAAACCAGCTTGTGTGCGTCTGTTTAAAGGGACGGTTCACTCAGTCTTCATTTACTCCACTCATGTCACTCCAAACCTCTGTGACTGACTTTGTGCATGAACACATTGAATCTTCACACGGCTCTTACAACAGTGACTCAATAAAGATGCTTAACTACATGTGCTCTTCTAACAATCATTATTTGACATCAGATGGATTTGGAATATAAAGCACAGAGCATATGAGTGAATATGGAAGGCCGTTTGCACCATAGAATGAAACAATATAAAAGGTAACTGTGATGAGATATCAACACAGAATTCTGATTTATTTATCTTTTCTCTCATAATTCCATGTTTATATCTGACAATTCTGCTTTTTTTCTACAGTTTTTACATTTTGCAATTCTGCTTTTTGTTTCCACCATGTAGTAAATTAGATAAAATGAGATAAAAACTCTAGATAGAGATATACACATTTTCCAATTGTGAGATATAAAATTCAGAATTGCAAGAAAAATTATAAAATTGTGAGATTTAAAATCAGAATTACATTTACATTTAGTCATTTAGCAGATGCTTTTATCCTAAATGAGGACAATAGAAGCAATCAAAATCAACAAAAGAGCAATAAAATGCAAGTGCTATGACAAGTCTTGGTTAGCCCAACTAATTAATTAATTGTAAGAAAAATTCTAAAATTGTGAGATATAAATTCAGTAATATAAATGTAATATAAATGAAATTTTGTCCTTTTTTGGATCTTCACAATTGTGGTTGCTATGAACTGCTGTATTGTTGCATCTTCTTGTGTTTCACAGTCAAATAATGTAATAAATCAAATAATGTATCAGTTTGGAATGACACGAGGTTGAGTAAATGATGACAATGTTTAGTTTTGGTTTATGTAAATATAACATGAATATACATGACGTGTTTAGGGCAGATCTGATGTGGTTTCAGATGTTGTTGGGAAGGTCTTGTGTTGTGTGTCGGTGTACGCTGCTGTATTGAGAATGTTTCTTACAAACTATCGTGTGTTTTTGACATTCTGCTTGCGTGAATGCTTGGTGTTTTTCATTGCATCATTATGGTGTTGTCAGTGTTGGGGGTGACGCAGTACAAGTAACACAAGTTACATAATCAGATTACTTTGTTCAAGTAACTAGTAAAGTAACGCATTGCTTTTTAATTTAAAAAGGAAATATCTGAGTTACTTTTTCAAATAAGTAACCCCAGTTACTTTTGTTTCCATGTATTGAGTGACAGCTCTGGTGTTGCCGTGGTGACAGAAATCAGGAGTAAGTGCAGAGCGTTGTGTGTGAACATGATCTTACTGTAGCTCTAGACTAAATATGAACATGTTTACTCATCTCACTGCACAAAAACAGATTCAGTGTTCCTCAAAATCAATAAAAACAGTCAAATGCAAACTCAGAATATTATGCAAACCTACAATAATTAAATATGTTCAATAAGACTAATATTATGTATTTAATCACATTTTATTAACCGATGTCTTTGCTGCTGGCCTTCGATGATCCAATTTAACCATACTAAGAAGACATTTGTGTTTCAATTTTGTTATTGCTGATTAGTGTTGAACTTTCTTCTCCTGTGTCATATTCTTTATGCGATTTGTTTGAGCTACAGACGTGAATTTACATTTCCTTCAGCCTGAGGCGTATTCATTTCACTTTTGTGAAAGGGCTTTTACATTTGTAAAAGAAGAACTTTTTTATATTAAAAACAAACAAGCAAGCCCTGCCCAGATTTAAAAAGTAACTAAAAAATAACAAAACGCATTACTTTCCATAAAAAGTAACTAACTTTTTTTTAACATAATTAGTTATTTTTAAGGAGTAACGCAATATTGTAATGCATTACTTTTAACAGTAACTTCCCCCAACACTGGGTGTTGTTGTCTCTCTCTCTCAGAGCCCATGCATGACCCGCAGCAGCTGAAGGTGGTGGACATCAAGGCTCGTCAGGTGACGCTTCGCTGGGAGCCGCTGGGCTACAACGTGACACGCTGCCACAACTACAGCCTGACGGTGCAGTACCGCGCCAGAGGAGGAGGCAAGGAGGAGAGCAGGGAGGAGGCGGCACACGGCAGCCAGCACACCATCCACAACCTCTCGCCCTTCACCAACCTCAGCGTCAGGATGCTGCTGCGCAACCGTGAGGGAGTCAAAGAGAGCCCCGAGATCCACGTCCAGACCGATGAAGACGGTGAGACAGAGAGAGAGCGGAATCTATCCATCCATCCATCCTCTATATCCATCCATCCATCTTTCTATCCATCCATCCATCCTCTATATCTATCCATCTATCCATCTTTTTATCCATCCATCCATCCTCTATATCTATCTATCAATCCATCTATCCATCCATCCATCCATCCATCCTCTATATCTATCCATCCATCCATCCTCTATAGCTATCCATCTATCCATCCATCCATCCATCCAGATAGGGTTGTTGTAATATACTTATTTGGTTAATATTAACAATTAAAAACAAAACATTTTCGTAACTTGAATATTAATGGAAATAAAATAAAATATACTTTTCATTTCAGCTAGTTCAACATTTCTCATTTTAATATAGTTTAACATGATGTACTAAAATAACTAAAACTGTACAGTTAATAAACACTATATACACTATTTATTATTAAAGGGGTCATATGATGCTATTTTAAAGATCATTATTTTGTGTATTTGGTGTAACAGAATATGTTGACATGCTTTAATGTTCAAAAAACACATTATTTTTCAAATACTGTACATTATTGTAGGTCCTCTATGCCCCGCCTCTCTCAAACGCTTCGTTTTCTACAAAGTCCCGCCTTCCGACAAGCGCAGTCTGCTCTGATTGGCCAGCTGATCCAGTGCATTGTGATTGGCCGAACACCGCAAGCACTCGTCGGAAATGTAACGCCCCTTACCATAATCGCAAGCTTCATCTTTCAAAATAAATGTAAAGACAGTAAATAATGCCATTAGTTTTACCATCAGTTCAAGCCCGAAAGGGGAACAGAGTCGTGTGACAGACACAGTGATGAAGCTGGTATGTGTTTGCAGCACACAAGCCTTAAGAAAGCTGACTCCACTGTGAGTGACACTGTCTCTCTTTTACGTACACACACAACGCAATACTCTACACGGCGCAAAACTCCGCATTTGAACAGTCAATAGCAAATACTTAAACTATTAAGAAAACAAACTTACAGTAGCTGATTCAGAATAAGCACCAGATTGTCATAGTCAATTCAAATTGGCCCATTTGTTTTTTAGAAATAGCCTTTGCACAGCCAGTCTTGTAGGCTACATTCCGGTTCACAAAACTGTCATCCATAAAATGCGTTGCACAAATTCGAACATCTGGGTTGTGCTGTTCTGTTGTAAATAAATCTTAACCAATGATTCCTAATTGCATCTACTTTCGGAAGGCCAAATAAAGTGATTTTGCTTTCGCACTGAAACACACAGCGTCTCCCTGACATGCTGCTTCAACACTACTGCTGTTCCTGAAACCACGCCTTCTTTCTTTGCGTGCACATTTGGGTGCATTATGCAAATATTTCCACATCATGACGAAGACATGTGGGGGCGTGTTAGAACGAGCCGTTTTAGCACGGTCTGGATCAGCCTTCTCTTTTAGATAAATCCTTTTGTGGGAGACTTTGAGCTGTGTAATTCTGCAGATCTTATACTTGCACAAACAGCTACATAACACACTAAAGAAAAGGAAAAATAGAAATCGCATCATATGACCCCTTTAAAAAAGAAAAAACTAAAAATGACAAAAACATGCAACGAAATTAAAAACTTGAAGGAAAATTAAAATGGAACATATCTTCTTATTAAAAACATGAAATAAAATTCATAAAAAATATATAGGCTAAACGTTTTTTTTATTTACTAAAAATAACAAAAACAACAAAGGTCAAAATTAATATATATTTACATTTTTTATAATAAATTGTATAATTGTTTTTTTTGTGTGTGTGTGTGTGTGTGTGCTTGTGTGCCTGTGTGCCTGTGTGCGTGTGCGTGTGTGTAAAATATGACCAAGACTCAATATGACTCTTGTTCTTTAGATGAGCGTCTTTGTCCCAAAAACCACTGATCTGAAGAACTTCTGAAACATCGTGATTTTATTTTATTGGATTTATTAATCACAAAGAACCATAAAGTACCTCAATAACCTGAAACAGACAGGAAAGCTTCTTGATCAGAACAGGCTTCTCTGCTAAATCTGAAGAGCGTTAAGTCGATCAGATGAGCGCTGTAATGTGTCTAAGAGCCCATTACATCAGTGAATGAGCTGCTGGATCGCTCTCATCTTATTCCACATACTCCTTCTTCCAGTGCGGTGAAGCGCTGACATTTAGCTTGAATGTCTAATTACGTCCCCCATTAGCAGAGCTCTTCGGATGGAATAAACATGAAGTTTTTGTTTCCAGAGATCGGCAACCTTTATAAATAAGTAGATACCTGGGCCACGTCTCAACTGGATGTTAAACACACACACACACACACACACTCTTTTGTTCTGCTCAGAGTCACATCGAGTGAATAACGCTCCTGTGAAAGGATGAAACCATAAACAAATCAGAAATAATCTCTGGCGCTCACAGACGTGTTTGGAGGAGGAGAACGTGAGCATCTGAGGGGATTGTGTGCATTTCTGTGGATGTATGCATTCAAAACCATAATTTGTTCTCATTTTAGTAATAAAACACCTTCACTTATTAATACCAAGTAACAGCATGTAACTTTTCAACATGAACCGCTCACTTCTTAGCTACCAGACATTCATTTAACGTTTGTTAAATCTAACAAAACAAAACAGCTACGGAGGATGTCGTATGCATATGAAGAGCTGCTGCTGTTGCTGTGTTTTGATGGTTTGTGATGTCACTTCCTGTCAGTGCCGGGGGAAGTTCCTCTGGATTCGATCCAGGCCAGTGTTTACGAGGACAAGATCCTGCTGAAGTGGAGAGAACCGGCGCAGACCTTCGGAATCATCACTCAGTATGAGGTGAACACACACGCACACACACAGCCAGCCTAGCAACCCCCTAGTAACCACACAAATGCCCTAACAACCCCCTAGTAACCACACAAATGCCCTAGCAACCTCCTAGTAACCACCGAGAAAACTCTGAAAACTCTGAAAACTCAAAACAATGCACATAAATTGCCCGGCAACCACCTAGCAACCTTATAGTAACAACAAAAAATAATAATCCCATATCGACCACCCAGAACACCTTAGCAACAACCTTAAAATTTAACTGCTCTAGCAACCATCTAGCAACCACAATACTCTAGTAACCTCAGAGTAACCACACAAAGTGCCCAACAACCACTTAAGAATCTCAGCTGCCTAGAATACCCTGGCAACCTTTTACTAACCACACAAAATGCTCTAGTAACCACCTGGCAACCTACTAGTAACCACCCAGAACACCCTGGCAACCTCCTTACAACCATTCAGAATGCCCAGAAACCACCTAGCAATCTCATAGTAAGCACCTAGAACACCCTAGTAACCTCAAATCACACAAAATGCCCTAGCAAACCCCTAGTAACCACACAAAAGGCCCTAGCAACACCCTGGCAACCACCAACGACACCTTAGCATAGCAGTTTTGAGTTTTGCACAAGCAAACATTTCAGACATCGGAAACATTTTTTTTCAGAGTTGTTTCATTTACATTTACATTTACATTTAGTCATTTAGCAGACGCTTTTATCCAAAGCGACTTACAATTGGGGGATACATAAAGCGATTCTTCTTAAAGAGGCAAACAGACACAGGAAGTGGTTGTAATACCAAGTTCTTAGACATTGTTCAAATAAGTACAAGCTAGAAAGAGAAGGAATAAATAAAGAGAGAGATTTTTTTTTTATTTATTTTTTTTTTTTTTTTATGATGAAGTCAAGTAGCTTCGAAAGAGATGGGTTTTCAGCTGTCGCTTGAAAATTGTCAGGGATTCAGCATTCCGGATAGGGGTGGGAAGATCGTTCCACCAGCCAGGAGTGGTGAACGAGAATGTTCTGGAAAGTGATTTTGAGCGTGTCTGGAGCGCTGTTGATCTTGTTGTGGAAGTATGAAGATTTGGCAGTATGGACTTCAGCAGAGAAAGTTTCAGAGGTTCAGGATTCAGCTTGAGGAATTCTTCACGGTTTTGAATATCTTGACTTCGACAGATTATCTAATAGTTAATAGTTACTTGAGACAAAGACTGGAAACTAGTAGATCCATCAATCCAGAAAAAAACAAGAACTATCAAAGTCCAGCTCCTCTGAAAATCTCAATATCAAAGGTCGCAAATCAAAGTGTTTCGAGTACGATGCTTCATTAATGCCGCATAATGAACAAACCCTTCCAAATATAAGGAGAAGACACTTTGCCTTTCAGATTCCTACCCTGATCCGTCAGAATCACAGACGTTATTATTGATTTATTTATTTATTTATGGTAGGCTGATAATTGGAAAGGGCCTTGAAGCATTTCAGATATAATAGAGTCTAATTTGGTGGAACTCAAAGCACTTCTTGAATCATTTGTTTGGCGACACTGAAATTAATTTGTGTGATTCTAACATGAACGCTGATGTTTGTGTTGTTCTCGTTCCCGCAGATCTCGTATAAAGCCGTCAGCTCCTTCGACCCGGTGCTGGATCTCTCTAACCAGAGCGGGAAGGTGGTTAAACTGGGGAATGAAACCAGCCACGTGTTTCTGGGTCTCTACCCCGGCTCCACGTACTCCTTCACCATCAGAGCCAGCACCGCCAAGGGCTTCGGACCGCCCGCCATCACCCAGGCCACCACCAAGATCTCAGGTGTGTGTCTGCAGCAGATGCTTTAATCTGGAATAGCATAGAAGACTATGAAGTAACTCAATGGACATGCAGATGGCAACCTCCTAGTAACTGGCCAGAACGCCCTAGGAACAACCTAATTGCCCTAGCAGCCCCATAGTTACCACCCAGAATACTCTAGCCCAGCAAATACTTAAGAATGTCTTAGTGATCACATAAAATACCCTGGAAATCACCTGGCAACCTCCTAGTAACAACACAGAATGCCCTAGGAACAACCTAACTGCCTTAGCAACCCCTTGGTAACCACCCAGAACACTCTAGCCAGCAACCAGTTAGGAACCTCTCACTAACCACATAAAATACCCTAGCAACCACCTGGAAACCTCCTAGTAACCACCCAGATTGCCATAGGAACAACCTAATTGCCCTACCAACCCCATAGTAACCACCTAGAACACTATAGCCCAGCAACAACTTAGGAACATCTTAGTAATCACATAAAATGACCTAGCAACCACCTGGCAACCTACTAGTAACCACCCAGAACATCCTAGGAACAACTTAATTGCCCTAGCAACCCCCTAGTTACCACCCAGAACACGCTAGCCCAGCAAATACTTACTAACCTCATAGTAACTGCTCAGAACACTATAGAAACTTCTTAGTAACCACACAAAATGCCCTAGCAACAACCTGGCAACCTCCTAGTAACCACCCAGAACATCCTAGCAACCTCCTAGTGACCACAAATGCACTAGCAACCTCCTAGTAACCACCTAGAACACCTTAGAAACCAACTAGCTGCCCTAGCAACCATCTAGCATACTCCTTGTGACCATCCAGAACACTCTAGCCCAGCAATCACTTTGTAACCACACAAAATACCCTAGCAAAGATCTGGACACCTCCTAGTAACCACCCAGAACACCCTAGCGAACTCTTAGTTATTATAAATGCCCTAGCAACCTCTTAGTTATCATAAATGCCCTAGCAACCTCCTAGTAACCATCCAGAACACTCTAGCTCAGCAACCACTTGGTAACCACACAAAATACCCTATCGATGATCTGGTAACCTCCTAGTAACCACCCAGAACACCCTAGCGAACTCTTAGTTATTATAAATGCCCTAGCAACCTCCTAGTAACCATCCAGAACATTCTAGCGCCGAGCAAACACTTAGTAACCTCATTGTAACTGCTCAGAACATTCTAGCAACTTCTTAGTAACCACACAAAATGCCCTAGCAACCACCTGGCAACCTCCTAGTAACCACCCAGAACACCCTAAGAACCAACTAACTGCCCTAGCAACCATCTAGCAACCTCCTAGTGACCATCCAGAACACTTCAGCCCAGAAACCACTTAGTAACCTCATAGTAACCACACAAAATGTCCTAGCAACCACCTGGCGACCTCCTAGTAACCACCCAGAACACCCTAGCAACCTCCTAGTGACAAAACATGCACTAGTAACCTCCTAGTAACCATCCACAACACTCTAGCCCAGCAACCACTTAGTAACCACACAATATACCCTAGCAACGACCTGGCAACCTCCTAGTAAATGATCTCCTAGTAAAATAAACATTTTTTTTACAACTATTTGAACTTTTATGATGCAAGAACACTCCAGAAACATAATATACAGATCCGAAAATGCGATTCATAGCCTCCAAATTATACTGTACATAAATATGTGAATGTACACTGGTTTATTGACTTACATTTGTGCACTTGTGTGATGACTGTAGTGATTGAGCTGCTGTTTTAAAGCTTCCTGGTGTGAAGTTCTTCCCGTCTTGACTGTTGTAACGTCTTTTTTTCTTCTTTGTATCAATGCAATTTATCACGTTTACAATTAGTGCAAAATGCTGCAGCCAGATTACTGACACGAACCAAGTTACTTCATCATATTACACCTGTTTTAGCTTCTTTACATTGGTTACCTGTTTATGATAGGATCGATTTTAAGATTTTATTATTGACATGTAAAGCCTTAAACGGCTTGGCACCCATGTATTTAGCTGAGCTTCTGAGACAGGGAAGATGTCTTAGATCTTCTTTTAAAGAATTGCCGGCAGTTCCAAGAACTAGATATAAAACTAAAGGAGATAGAGCATTTGCAGTGAGGGCCCCAAAACTATGGAATATTTTGCCCGAGGATATTAGAGCATCTGAATGTACTTGTACTTGTATTTGTACTTGTATAGATGTGCTTTTAGTATTTTGTGCATTTTGGGTTAGATCTTTTTTGCTTTTTCATATATTGTGTATAGCTCTTCATGAATGTGTTTTTATACTGTGTAAAGCACTTTGTACATTGTAGTTTTAAAAGTGCAATATAAATCAAATTTTACTTGCCTGCTTACTTACTTTGCAGCTCCGTCGATGCCGGCGTACGATCAGGAGACTCCTCTGAACCAGACGGATAGCACGGTGACGGTGGTGCTTAAACCGGCTCAGAGCCGAGGCGCTCCTGTCAGGTACGATTAGTTTAGTTTGAACTAAACTCCGTTCAGTTTCTCTGGCTGTTTTTATCATTTTTTCCTCCTGTATTGTTTGTGGATTCCTCTGAGTGAGCATTGTTCTTTGAAGCGGAGAACAGTGTGTGTGAGTCTTCAGAGCCTCATCCCTGAACCGCTTTCATGTGTTTCTGACTGTGTCACCGCGGCCCCTGACTGTCCCTGCGCTCGCAACCGAGCCTCCGAACACAATCACCGGCTCTCATTAATAAACGCTGCACGTCACTCGTGTCCAGCTCATATTTCAGCCCAAATCAATAGAAAAATAAGATATTATATATTTTTCATTCAGTAAATTAAAATGTATATTATGATATTTTAGCTAATTTAAACAGTTCCGTAACCACAGATGTCCCTAATATTTGATGTATATATTTGGAAATATCTGCAGCACGCCATTATGCACCACTCTTTTTATTATATGGATGACAAGAAATTAAAAAGTAAAATTGTTAAGCTGGTCTGTCTGTTAATGCCACACTTCAAGATGATTGGCATGGCAAATAAAATCCAGTTTTAACAACGAAAGACTTCAGAATGAGATGTGAGTTGCTAAACATTTAATTTTTGACAACTGTTTTATGATAGAAATGCGACTGAGAGAAATAACCAGTGATGCAAACTACTCAGTATTTTATTTTATTTTATTTTATTTTATTTTATTTTATTTTATTTTATTTTATTTTATTTTATTTTATTTTATTTTATTTTATTTTATTTTATTTTATTTTATTTTATTTTATTTTATTTTATTTTATTTTATTTTATTTTATTTTATTTTATTTTATTTTATTTTATTTTATTTTATTTTATTTTATTTTATTTTATTTTATTTTATTTTATTTTATTTTATTTTATTTTATTTTATTTTATTTTATTTTATTTTATTTTATTTTATTTTATTTTATTTTATTTTGCTGTTTTGGATATACATCTTATCATTTACATCATCATGTAATTCATTACTGAATGTGACAAAAGAAGAAACATTAATGGAGCCATTTTTGGGATTTTAGACATAAGATTTACAGTGAGTTTGTACATATTTTAAAAGAAAAATATTATTTGCAAATATTTTTGAGTTTACTCTCCAGTTTACAGTAAATTCTAGTTCTTTTACAGTTCTTCTTCCTGTTTCTCTTTAAACCCTTTGATTATTTTGGAACACCTTACAACAAGTTCTCTTTTTTAACATTAGATAATAACAAAAACTTTAACAGCATGTTATGCTGTTTTATGCATTTTTATGTTAAAAATGTTCATGTTCACAGTGTATTAACTAATGTTAAAAGATTAATAAATGCTAAGTATTGTTCATTCTTAGTTCATGTTATTTAATGTTAACCAATGAAAATGAATAATGTATATGATGGAATGTGAGCTGGACATGTTTTTGATGTTTTTTAGGGTTCAGTCGCTCTAATATTCCAATCTTTTATTTTTGTCTGTGTTTGTGAAGGTTTGTGTCTCTGTGTGTCTCACAATCACAGACAAACATCATTATTTACTGCTGCATGTTCAGCATGTTTAATAAGAAGCGGATAAAACTGTAACATCTTCAGCATAAGAATATTATATTATACTGTAAAGCGCTGCTTTAATATTGGATATCCCGGGACTGACGCTCGACTGTACGCCGCAGAAATAACCGCAGTAAATTACAGTCATGTTTACCGCAGTAATCTCTGCTGGATTACACCGCCAGATCCATCATTTAATCTGATCTGATCATGAGTGTGTGTGTGTGTGTGTGTGTGTGTGTGTGTGTGTGTGTGTGTGTGTGTGTGTGTGTGTGTGAGTGTGTTGTTTGTAGTTTGTCTCATGTCATATAAATGTCCTCTCATCCGTCATCTTTGTGTGTTTGATGGAGCTGAATATATCTAAATGTAAAGATCTTTACTGTCCCTTTAAAGTGAACACTGATGTGATTTTAGGATGTTTGGGAGGATCTTTAATTTTGACTAAACTAAGAGTGCTTTAAAGGGTCACTCTGAACAAAGAGCATCTGAGATCAGACTTGATCCCAATAACAATGTGTACAGAAAGCGGGGATTAATACTGTTATAAAATTAATTTGGATCATTCAGAAACGATCTCAAACAGCTGTAGTGTGTTTTTATGTCTCTAGTGGAAACACTCGGTTTAATAATCCTCATTCTTCACGTCACAGATTAATTCATGGATGTCGAGCATTATCACCAGTAGAAGACAAACGCGGCGTTTCTGTGAGGATTACAGACAGAAAATGCTCCTAATGTTGCTCTTTGTTTGCGGGCGAGTAATCAAAGCCTGTGATTAGCTACAGGAGACACCAGAGCAGATGTTTGCCATCGATACCAGCCTGAAGAAACACATCACAAACACAACCAAAGACATGAAACACAGTCCTGATGAGAGATGCCACCAAGAGTTACACAATATCACAGTTGATGGAAGATTTTTTTGTGAAATTAGCAATCAGAAACATAAATCCTCCCCCACACACATATTTGCTTAAACTCCCAATTGGCTGTGACATGTAATCTCTGTGTATGTGTGTGTGTGTGTGTGATGTGAACACTCGTGTCCGGAGGGGAAGCGTGTGGCGCAGACTTTGAGAGGATTACTGATCCGTCATGCACTGATTGAAACGCTTCAAGATTCCAGCACTACAACAACTCAGAGAAACATCCTGCCTTATCAGTTACACCGTACAACACCCTACAGCCGTCAGACACACACACACACGTGTAATTAGAATGATTTCTGAAGGATTATGTGACATTGAAGACTGAAATAATGATGCTGAAATTTCAGCTCTGATCACAGAAATAAATTACATTTTAACCGATATTCACATAGAAAACAGCTATTTTACATTGTAATAATACATCACACTTTTTACTGTAATTTTCTTCAAATAAACGCAACTTCTTTCAGAAACAGTCAAAAAATCGTAATGTGTACTTATATACATTATTGATTTCTTCATACTTATATATCATTCTTGATTCCATCCATCCGCGTCTGTATTCTGAATCTGTCAGTCTGGATCTGGCTCCGCTCCAAACCCTAGTGAGTCGACTACATAAGCAGCATGTTAAAGCGTCAAAGACACTGTTCTAGAAAGCATAATTATTTTGCATTATTTTATTTCATTATTTCATATCTAACAACGATAATATTACACTGCAAAAAATATATCTTAAAAGTTTTTTAATTAGCCTTTTTGCCTTGTTTTCCAGATAAAATGCCAAAAAATCATTGAAACAGGATGCAGCTGCATTAGAAGCAACACTTTATGTATTTTGTCTTTAATGTGTCTGTATTTTGTCTCACTGCACTTGAAATTTTTCTTTTTTTCACTTATTTGTACTTGAAAAAAAAAATAAAAAATCTGCCAGTGCAGTTAGACAAAATACAGACACATTAAAGACAAAATACATAAAGTGTTGCTAATTATGCTTTCTAGAACAGTGTCTTTGACGCCTTAACATGCTGCTTATGTAGTCGACTCACTAGGGTTTGGAGCGGAGCTTGCTTAGAAGGTTTCATTTTTGTGCTGTCTAGTTAGTAGACAACAGATCAGCTCACTATTTCAGTTTCAGTTTTTGAATCAGATTTATATTTTCCATTTTTTATATATCTCTATTAATTTATTTCAGTTTTTAACACGTTAAACTACATGAAAGAATTGATTCCAAGGCAACTAAATTAAGTTAATAATATTCAATATTAATAAACTAAGTATTAAGTGAACTTTTTACATCTTCTATTTTATTTCAGCTAACATTCATTTTATTTCAAGTAAACGGTTTCAGTTTATGATTTCAGGTTTTGTTCAATTTATGGATTTAATTTTAGTTATTTCGGTTCTTACAGATATCATATACATAAGAAATAAACAGCTAAAACCAGTCGGAACTGCCCTGAACCATGTATATTTCATCTTCTATATATATAATTTTGGTTATTATTTGTTTTATTTCAAGTAATGAATATGTTGTTTATTTCTAATCGTTATTTAGTTTAGATTTTTTTTGTTTTTTATTCTAATATTAATATTTTAATTTATTGTATTTCTGCTTTAATTTAACAGAAATGTCTTTAATAGTTTTAGTTATCAAGTTTCAGTAATTTCAAATCATAAATGATCATATAATGTTTATATTGAGCTCCAGATGACGGCTGACTGTTGAGAAAGGTTTGATTTTTCATGACTGTGAGATGCTGCTGTGTTTGTCCGCTGGTTCTCTGAAGTGATTTAGTTTAACGGTGATGTAATGAGCGTCGGCGTCTCTGATCACGTGTGTCTCGTCAGATCAAAGCACATCTGTCGCGCTCCACGCCGGCCATCTTTGACGCGCAGATCCTCCATTGCCGTCGGCGATCTGCGTTTGGGCCCGGGGCTGAGCGAGGCGGCCCCGCTCCTCCCACACACATCAGCACTGACAGAGCAACGGCCTGTCAATCACACACACACACACACACACACGCACACATAGACGGAGAAGCTTCAGTTCTTCTCTCAGAAATCAAGTTGAACTAATGCAGAATAATACGTTTCCACAGTAACAGAAGCAGGAGGAACATTATGGGTTCAGATGTGAACTATGTGAAATACACACACACACACGCACACACACACACACCACACCTCACACACACACACAAACAAAACACACACATGCACACACACACACACACATTCACTCACACACACACACACACACACTGTCTGTGCGTATTCAGGTTTAAGTCCCCACCAGAATAGAAAAACACATCTCTCACACTCACACACACACGCACATTCACACAGACACGTTTGTTTCTGTGAATTGTGGGTATTTTCCATAGACTTCTATTAATTTTATACTGACCAAACGATATTTTCTATCCCCTAACCCTAAACCTACCCCTTACAGAAAACCTGTTTGCATTCTTACACTTTCAGATAAACATAATTTATTATTTTTAATCATTTTTTTCCCTCGTGGGGACCGCAGGCTGTCAAAGACCCCACAATGTCAAAAAGGTTTTACTATCCTTGTGGGGACATAATTTATTCAACAATTCTTCTCCCCGAGTTACCGTCTTACACCATTTTGGAGAGTACCGCAGAACGTAATCAACATAATCGCGCGCATGCTGAATGTAAACAACGCTGATTACATTCTGGGGTACTCTCCAAAATGGTGTAAGACGGTAACTCGGGGAGAAGAATTGTTGAATAAATTGTTATTATTGTTTTCTTTGTGCACAAAAAGTTTTCTCGTAGCTTCGTAAAATTACGGTTGAGCCACTGATGTCGCATGGACTAATTTAGCGATGTTGTTACTGTGTTTCTGGACCTGGGAACATTGCAGTTGCATTGCTGTCTACGGAGGGTCAGAGAGCTCTCAGATTAAAAAACAAATATCTTAATTTGTGTTCTGAAGATGAACGAAGGTCTTACGGGTTTGGAACGACGTGAGGGTGAGTAATTAATGACAGATTTTTTGGGTGAACTAACCCTTTAAATTATTAAGACAGTTTTACTGAAGTCTGATTGAGTGATTTCATGAAGCAGTGAGAGATTTCGAGAGGTTCATTCATGTTTATTTTGTGTTATAATTAGTAGTAAAGAGGAAGAGATAATGGTGTTCACTCGTGCTCCGCTGCTTGAACTGAGGCGTCTATGGTGCTTTCACACCTGTAGATCGATTGCTTTGTTCCGAAACAGGGATTAAAATTATTACATTATTGCTTTTTATTCTTGGAGCGGTTTGCTTTCACACGGCAAAGTTTCTAAACAAACCAAATTTGTTAACACAAGTCACGCGCGAGTAAACTGTTCTCTCATTGGTCAAAGTTCCACGGTTTATTTTCCGGGATTCCACTGAGCTGTCACGCAT
>NW_015546167.1:23712-25276 GCF_001515605.1 Sinocyclocheilus anshuiensis | reverse complement strand
CACGGTTTATTTTCCGGGATTCCACTTAGCTGTCACGGCTGTCATTCGTCAGGATGGAACGATAACAGCTTCGCGGGCTTATTGTTGTTGTTTTTTTTTGTAGCTGTCGTTATAATAATTTATCATATTGAGCAGGAGTCCAGGATTGATCGGGAAAACATTTTTAAAATGCACCTACAAAGAAGAGCAATAAGACGGCATTATAAAATAAAGTGTGCTTTGATTTTTGAATGGCAAAGACGTGCTCACCCACAGATATTCACAGGTTCATTTTGAGGTATTAGCAAAACAACAAAGCTAATGCTTTTCACGGAATTTACGTAATTACCCATCATAAATTGTGATATAGCCTGGTTCGTTGGTCTGTTGGATCGGATTGCTTTCTCACTACAACCGAACCGCTCCAGAGTTCGTTTTCAATCGAGCCGAGACCACCTCGTTCAGGCGATCTCGGACCGATTGTTTTGGCGCAGATCCAAGCGCGATTGCCGTGTTCACATATGCCCAAACTAACCGAGCTAAGGGGGAAAACACGCCAGGTTCCGAAACAACAGGCCAGGTGTGAAAGCACCCTATCTCTCACAACACATCAAAACACCATTTATTGTTTGAATTTCCTGATAAAATGTACAGAATCTGAACAATGAAACTTTGTTTCTTATTTAAAGTAACTGTATATAAAACTGAAAGTTCCTAATTAAGTTCCACACATGCAGTGTTTAAAACAACGCTGTATTTGTTCCGTACTTTTTTAGGCCTGATTCTGGAGCTCATTTATTTGTACTCATTCTCATTAAAATGCTCTGATACCAAAAAACGATATCACATGGTGTGTGTATCGTGTTTACAGTGTTTGTGACAAAGAAACACATCAGAGCAGAAAGTACATATCAGAGTTTAAGGATGTCAGTGAAGTAAATCTGTTATCGGTTTAATAGAATATTTGAGTATAAATGTAATATTCACATCTGTATAGCCTATACATGAAACATCTTCAACTATTAGAGCTTTTCAAAGTAAATGTCTTTGATCAGTTGATGCGTGGACCTTAGATATATTTTGCTATACGTGTATAAGGGAAAGGTTCCTACCTCACATATTGTCACTATTTCTTTTTCTCCAGCTAATTAAATAAATAAAAATCATTACATTTTTACCTTGTGGTGTGACAAAAGCCTTTTTAAATTGTCTAAAAAAATGATCATTTCATTTCATGAGCTCATAATCACAGAATGTTTTAAAACTTTTGCTGTTTAATATAATTTAGCTGCAGTAGATGCGTGTCGCACCACAGGACACATTCAGAAAGGAAAGCCACTGATTTCTGCTGGAGTGAGCGTGTAAATATTATGCACATGCACTGATTTTGTATAAATGAGGAGGTTAATTTCCTGCGGTGTGACTGTGTGTGGTTTTCAGTCATTATTTGTGTGCTGTTCTCATGATTTCTGTAGCCTGAGCATTAGTGAGTATCACACACACAGACACACACACACACACACACACACACACACACACACACAGACACACACACACACACTCACACTCACACACAGACACACAC
>NW_015546167.1:3298-23686 GCF_001515605.1 Sinocyclocheilus anshuiensis | reverse complement strand
AGACACACACACACACACACACACTCACACACAGACACACACTCACACACAGACACACACACTCACACACACACACAGACGCTTCTCTCTGTCTCTGCTTCTTCTGTAGTCCGCACAGAGCTCCAGTGAGGCCCTGATTTGCCCTTTGACCTCTGAACTCTGACCTGAGTGTGCGATCAGCTGTTAATTAACTTCCCCTCTCACCTGCGCTGGCTCTCATTGGCTTAAATAATTTATCACATGATATTTCATCTCTGACATAAAAGTATGAAAAAATATTATAGCTTATATACATATATTTTATGATATTTTATATACACCTTTTGTGTGGCTTAAAAATTATGAAAATTTTAAAATATATATACATATATATAAAAACATCAAATATCTATATAAGCTATACTATTTAGATTCTTCCTTTATATAGTGATATTTTAATTTTTTTAGATATATATTTTTTACAATGTTCATATTGTTCATCATTTTAGGATTCTTTCTGAATGTGTCCTGTGCTGTGACATGTTTAGATAGATGTTATATTTATGCATATTTTTATATGTGTTTTTTTTCATATGATATACATATATGTTTTGTGTTTAATCTTGTTGAATATGGTGATTGTGGTCATATTGTTGACATGCTGCAGTAAAGATATACCTCTCCAGAAGGAGTTTTCCAGCAGCTTGTTTCTTCTGTGTTTAATGAGAAAACGCAGCAAAGGGCAGGCGGCGTGGAAGTTTGTAATTTCATTAACTACTGTATATTTATTATATTCACAGATAACCTTTTGCTAGCAAACCCAGACTTTATTACAGATTAGTGAGCTCAAAGGTCAGATTAGCATCAGCTGGCCGCTCTGCTTCTGTTTCAGTTCATGTGAAGCGCGTGAAACACGAGCTCTGTTTGCATCCGCTGCTGTGCGTGTTTTTGTTACGGTCACTTAACATCCCTGTTATTCTGCGCGGCGCTCCGGGGCCCCGGCGGCCCTTCCCCAAAACGGACACAGGGAATGTCTTATGTTTGCCCTTTACGTCGTAATGTTTATGTGCTCGTTTATCCCACTGGTGGAGAGAGAAGCTCTGAGAAAGAGAGGCGACAGGAATAACCTTCCTCACACTCATCCTCAGTGAAGCAGGTTTTATCAAAGCACACTCTCTGTTATATGAGGTCAGTTACACTCTACCTTTTTGATTAGGGAACTCTCAATACATTTTTCATAACATATTTCACCTCAAAATTAAAAACAACCTCGTGACATTATTTCCATGACACATAAATACATGAAAAAAGAATTGCATTGCTGCATTGCAAAAACACAATTATATATGATATAATTGTTCAATTGTAAAGAAGTTTATACACACACTGCAAAAAATGGGTTTCTTACTTTGTATTTGTGTCTTGTTTTATAGAATAAATATCTAAACGTTCTTGAATCAAGATGCATTTACTTGACAGGTGAAATGACTTAAGATTTTAAGTCTTGTTTTCTAAAGGAAATAATCAAAGTTTTGTTAGTTTTTGCTTAAAACGAGCAAAAATATCTGCCAATGGGGTAAGAAAAATAATCTTGTTTTAACTACAGTTAACGCTAACTAAATGTTTATCTTTTTTTTCAGAAAACATCATCTTTTTTTCAGAAAACAAGACTTAATATCATAAATAAATGTAACCTTTAAAGTAAATGCATCTCGATTCAAGAATGTTTAGATATTTATACTAGAAAACAAGACAAAAATACTAAGAAAGAAAATCATTTTTTTGCAGTGCATTATAATATTGATAGATTGACTTTGTTTAGATGGCAAAATGAATGTTTGGAAATGTAAACTGATATTTCCTACTGACACACTCCAGCAAAAGATAGAAATAACCGACTTAAAACCATTTTTAAGCTGCTGGAAATACTAATGTTCTAATCATTTTGGCCAGCACTGTAGTAAACTAAAACTATATTAAAAATCATTAGTTGAAATAAAATAAACATTAAATGAAATAAATAAAATATACAAAATTAAATATACATTTCAGTTAGTTGTAGCTGTAGTTTCCACGCTTTCAGTTAGTTCCACACTGCAAAAACAAAACATATACGTATATATATACTTCCCCAAAACGGACACAGGGAATGTCTTATGTTTGCCCTTTACGTCGTAATGTTTATGTGCTCGTTTATCCCACTGGTGGAGAGAGAAGCTCTGAGAAAGAGAGGCGACAGGAATAACCTTCCTCACACTCATCCTCAGTGAAGCAGGTTTTATCAAAGCACACTCTCTGTTATATGAGGTCAGTTACACTCTACCTTTTTGATTAGGGAACTCTCAATACATTTTTCATAACATATTTCACCTCAAAATTAAAAACAACCTCGTGACATTATTTCCATGACACATAAATACATGAAAAAAGAATTGCATTGCTGCATTGCAAAAACACAATTATATATGATATAATTGTTCAATTGTAAAGAAGTTTATACACACACTGCAAAAAATGGGTTTCTTACTTTGTATTTGTGTCTTGTTTTATAGAATAAATATCTAAACGTTCTTGAATCAAGATGCATTTACTTGACAGGTGAAATGACTTAAGATTTTAAGTCTTGTTTTCTAAAGGAAATAATCAAAGTTTTGTTAGTTTTTGCTTAAAACGAGCAAAAATATCTGCCAATGGGGTAAGAAAAATAATCTTGTTTTAACTACAGTTAACGCTAACTAAATGTTTATCTTTTTTTTCAGAAAACATCATCTTTTTTTCAGAAAACAAGACTTAATATCATAAATAAATGTAACCTTTAAAGTAAATGCATCTCGATTCAAGAATGTTTAGATATTTATACTAGAAAACAAGACAAAAATACTAAGAAAGAAAATCATTTTTTTGCAGTGCATTATAATATTGATAGATTGACTTTGTTTAGGTTACTCTCAGGCAATTTCTGATTATTATCGATGTTGAAAACAGTCGTGCTGCACAATATTTTTGTGGAAACCTGTCAGACTTTGTTCTGTGTTTTGTGTGTGTTTTGCTCCCCATGTGCCTTCCATGCCCATATTTGGTCCTTCCCGTTCCTGTCCTTATCTGTTCCAGGTGTCCCCTTTTCAGTTCTATTGATCCCAGGTGTGTCTCGTTATCTCATCGGCATGTCATTTGTATAAATAGTGTTCCTTGTTATCAGTTCGGCGTCCAGTGTTGTTAATGTCTGTGAACGTCTTCCTTCCCGCTACATGTGATTTCCTGGTTCCCGTGATGTGATTAAAGTCTGTGTTTGGATTGTACTCCTGGTCTCCTCGTTCCTCGCTCCGTGCTCCTCCACAGTAGCGCACACATGACAAACCGTGCTACGTTTTATTTTTCAGGATTCACAGATGAACAGAAAGTTCAAAGGAACAGCATTTATTTGAAATGGAAATCTTTTGGAACATTATAAATGTCTTTACTGGCACTTTTGATTAATTGAATGCGTCCTCGCTGAATAAAAGCATTGTTTGTGTGGGCTGTACAGTAATGTTTATTCTCTCGCTCTCTCAATTCAATTCAATTCAGTTAGTTCGGAGACAACCGGACCTACGGCGGATACTGGAACGCCCCGCTGCTGCCACACAAGAGCTACAGCATCTACTATCAGGCCGTCAGCGCCGCCAACGGGGTACATGCATTCATTCCCATCAATCTGAACCAGGTCTGACTCCAGAATCAGAACGTTCTGCTGGAGTGTGTCAGTAGGAAATATCAGTTTTTGTCATTAAATATATATATATATATATATATTATGTTCTCCAGTACAAATATGTAAACATTTTTAAATCAAGATACATTTATTTGAGAATAAAAATGACTTAAAATATGAAATCTTGTTTTCTGGAAAAAATAAAATGATAAAAATTATGTTAGTTTTTGCTTAAAACAAGAAAAGAATCTGCCAATGGGGTAAGAAAATTAATCTTGTTTCAATAGGAAAACAAGATTACTTTTCTTGCTTCCTTGGAAGATATTTTTTCCTCATTTTAAGAATTTTTTTAATTTATTTTTTTAAATCAATACTTAATATCTTCAGTCATTTTGCTTCTCCAATAAATGTGTCTTGATTTCAGAATGTTAAGATATTTTGCACTGGCAGTGCAATTTTAATTTTAATTTAGTGTAGCTTGATGCACTAAAAATAACTCAATCAAAAACCGAAATAACAATGTATAAAAATGATAAAGATATATTTAAAAAAAAAAACACTAAAAATGACAGAAAACAACAACAAAATGACTCAACTTTACCTAAAACAAAAGATTAAAATATTACATTTACATTTATGTGTTAACATTATGCAACCAGTTTGTAAAAAGTAAGATGTATGTAAGCAGAGGTCATATTATAACAGGCTGATGAACATGTACAGTAGGAATGTTTGAAATCAAGTGTTTAGGTGCTTAACTTTTTCCTATCAATTGGAATAGTTCAGGTCTTGAAAGTGCATTCGGATGGAGCTCTATCATATCGGCTGATGTGTTGACATGAAGGCTTTTCAATACAATTATGGATTATTTGGGTGCATGTAAATGTAGCTACTGTAAGAGGAAACTGAGCTCAGAATGAACTTCAGATGTACATTAAAACCATGTGAGGTTGCATTTCCTAAGAAAGTTACCAGATGTATTTATTTACATGCCAAAGACTGGTTTTTACTTGCATTTGGCACTTATTCACCGCAAAAAGATTTTCTTCATCAGTATTTCTGTCTTGTTTTCCAGCACTAAATATCCTTAAATCAAGATGCATTTACTGGAGAAGCGAATGACGTAATGCTATCAAATCTTGCCTTCTGAGAAATTGATCAAAATTAAGTGAGTTTATACTTAAAACCAGAAAAAATATTTGCCAGTCGAGTCAGAAAAATACTTTTGTTTTGAGTGTCACGCGTGATGCTCGCATTAACTCGCTTTGACTTAAAGGGGTCATCGGATGCCCATTTTCCACAAGTTGATATGATTCTTTAGGGTCTTAATGAAAAGTATATAACATACTTTGGTTAAAATATCTCAATGGTAGTGTAAAAAAAACACTGTTTTTACCCTGTCAAAAACAGCTCTGTTCACAACTAGCCGTTTTGGTGAATGTCCCTTTAAATGCTAATGAGCTCTGCTGACCCCGCCCCTCTCTTCCGTACAGTGCACTGCAAAAAATGATTTTCTTACTTAGTGTAAAAAAAACACTGTTTTTACCCTGTCAAAAACAGCTCTGTTCACAGCTAGCCGTTTTGGTGAATGTCCCTTTAAATGCTAATGAGCTCTGCTGACCCCGCCCCTCTCTTCCATACGGTGCACTGCAAAAAATGATTTTCTTAGTATTTTTGTCTTGTTTTCTAGTACAAATATCTAAACATTCTTGAATCAAGATGCATTTACTTGACAGGTAAAATGACTTAAAATGATCAAAATTGTGTTTGTTTTTGCTTAAAACGAGCAAAAATATCTGCCAATGGGGTAAGAAAAATAATATTGTTTAGCCTTTGAATTAAGATTACTTTTCTTACCCCATTGGCAGATATTTTTGCTCATTTTAAGCAAAAACTAACACAATTTTGATCATTTTTTTAAGAAAACAAGACTTAATATCTTAAGTCATTTTACCTGTCAAGTAAATGCATCTTGATTCTTGATTCAAGGATGTTTAGATATTTGTACTAGAAAACAAGACAAAAATACTGAGTAAGAAAATCATTTTTTGCAGTGTGACAAGCCGTTCTCTGAGACTTTAGCCGCATTTAGCCGCGGAACTTGCCGACTAGCACATTATTAGGAAAGACGATTTGCAAAGATTCTTAAAAAAAACTTATGCTCACTTCTTCTGTAGTTGAAGCTGGATCACGAATGATTTGCGCAAACATAGACGCATTAAGGTAGAGCAGGGGGCGCATTCCCTTCAGAAACAAAGCGTAAACAAAGAGCAGCCTGGGTCTGTGTGACCTCACACAGCCAAGAATCTGAGATCGGCTTGATTTGAAAAAGGGGTTATCATTTCTCGGGATTTAGAAAAAACACTGGGTGGATTTTTAGCATTATAGGGTGGTTGTGTCCACACACTGCCAAGACACATTTCAGTTCAAACAACATGTAAAAATGAATTTTGCATCCGATGACCCCTTTAATGCATCGCTCTCTCTCACCTCTCGTCATGCTTTTAAAGAAATCACGCCGTTTGGATTGACAGTCGTGCTGCTGTAAAAGGCAGAGGAGGAGCTGGCGGCTGTAATTGATGTCCTAATTGACTGAGGATCTGTGTTTTAGCCTCCTGATGGATGCAGACAGGCACTTACCGAGACGGCCCTCGTGTCTGTCTGTTCAAGAGCTGTAATTCATTAAGTCAGGCCTTTCAGTGCCATCAGGATGTGCTGCTAAATGCACATTTGTGTTTGCTTTTCTTTATAATAGCAGGACGAGTGTTTGTTTATGTTGTCGTGAGTCTCGTTCAGCAGGTCAAAGGTCGTTCTTAGGCTCTAATGGACGGCTGGAGGTGGAAGTGTGTGTTTAAATGCCACCATACAGTGTGTGTTTAAATGCACACTGTATGGTGGCACAAACACAATCTTCCAAGCTGAAGATTAGAAAAACACTCAATGCTTGCTGGGAAACATAAAAGTTGCTGAAATGTGCAGGGCTGTTGCAAAAAAATAAAAAATCCTGTTCTTAATAAGTGTTTGTGTCTAATTTTCCAGGTAAAGCATCTAAAATTCCTTATAAGAAGATCAATTGACTGAATAAGATATTAAGTCTAGTTTTCAGATAAATTTTTTTTGTGTGCTTTTTTTCACTTTTTTTTAAATACTTAAAACAAGTGAACAAATCTGCCAGTGCAGTCAGACAAAATACACTTGCATTAAAGATACAGGCTATGAAAACAACTTTTAATATGCTATGCAGTTTTGCTTCTCAAGTAAATTTGTGTTTTTATTTTTTCATGCATTTTAAAATATTTTGTGGGAAATTAATTAATTAATTTGCAGGTTGTGTGTGTGATTTCTGGGATATTTCAGGGATGTTAAGGTTCCTAGGCAGTTGCTACGGCATTGTAACACTGTTGCACAGGTTATGGTGGTTGCTAGGGTGTTGCTAGGCTGTTCTAGAAGGGTGATAGGGTGTTCCACAGGTTCTGGTGGTTGCTAAGGTGTTGCTAGGTTGTTCTGGATGCATGCAGTTGCTAGGGGATTGGGTGCTAGGGTGTTGTTAGGGCATTGCTAGATTGTTGCACAGGTTCTGTGGTTGCTAGGTTGTTCTGGATAAGTGCTAGGGTGTTGTTAGGGCATCGTTAGACTGTTGCACAGGTTCTGTGGTTGCTAGGGTGTTGCTAGGTTGTTCTGGATAGGTGCTAGGGTGTGGTTAGGACATTGCTAGATTGTTGCACAGGTTCTGTGGTTGCTAGGTTGTTCTGGATGGGTGTTAGGGTGTTGTTAGGGCATTGTTAGACTGTTGCACAGGTTCTGTGGTTGCTAGGGTGTTGCTAGGTTGTTCTGGGTGGGTGCTAGACTGTTGCACAGGTTCTGGTGGTTGCTAGGTTGTTCTGGATGGTTACTGGGCAGTTGTCAGAAGATTGTTAAACTGTTGCACAGGTTCTGGTGGTTGCTAGGTCGTTGCTAGGTTGTTCTGGATAGGTGCTAGGGTGTTGTTAGGGCATTGTTAGACAGTTGCACAGGTTCTGTGGTTGCTAGGGCATTGCTAGGTTGTTCTGGATGGTTACTAGGCAGTTGTCAGGCCATTGCTAGACTGTTGCACAGGTTCTGGTGGTTGCTAGGGCGTTGCTAGTGCATTGCCAAAGTGTTCTGAGAGGTTACGTTTGTGTTGCTAGGTGGTTGTTGGGCTGTTTAGAAAGACCTAAAGGATGGTGGTAATTTTAACAGATGTAGTTTTAAAGCTCTAGCAAGAGTTTCAGTCTTTTGAAACACCGTTTATGTGCAATAACAGTATGCTGGCTTTGATAAACTGACAGAGCTAGAGAGCACAGCAGTCGGCATATTAAAGAACAGCAGTAATAAAGCAGAACACGGTGCTTTGTTGTTGGTGTTTGTGTAGCTGAAGACTGATGTCAGACGTTAGTTTGATTACAGGCGCTAAAGCGAGTCGTGCTCCAGGTGCTCGGACTGAACGCTCACATACAGCATTCGGCTGAAATGCACTTTTAATGCCGCAGCTGCTTAGCAGGCGTAGAAAATATATCCGCATATACATCACTGGAGTCATGCAGCAGCAGAACCAGTTACTGGACTGTTTTCATTCTGCTGACAAGAGTAAAACATTATTTACTCCTGAAGAAAACACTGGAGCCACTGGAACTTCATCAGTGAACATCACGGATGGCTGATGCACATGATACACTTCTATCAACAGATTATTAGTAGAATTTAATTTATTATAATAAAATGTAATATAATAATAATAAACAGCATTATAATTAATACTATAATCATTATAATAAATATTTATTATTATTATTATTATTTAATTTTTTCACTACTGTAAAAGCTCTGGAAAGGTTCTATTATTATTATTATTATTGTTATTATTTCATTTTTTCACTACTGTAAAAGCTCAAATGTTTTACAGTAGTGAAAAAAAAAATAACATACACAATGAACAGTCAATGGGAAAGTGCATATTTACACAATTAAGCATATAAAGTAATATAAATTAAATTAAGAATATAATTTAATATTCAAAACTGATTTTTTTTTAGCACAATTAATTTTAGAAGATCACAGAGGATGATGATAAATATCTCTGCGTATCAATCAATCAATTAATCAGTATTTATTTCTTAAGCACATTTAAAAGCAGCACATGTTGGCCAACGTAAATTATTTGTTCTATTGAATCATTCAGATGTTTGATATTTTGTATGTATTTTTGTTTTTCAGGAGACAAAAATCGACTGTGTCCGTGTCGCTACCAAAGGTAGGCATTCTAACTTATGCAAGCAGACATTGAAAATGTGATTAATTTTACACATAACATAATGCATGTAATCAGCATGACGCAGCAGTGACAAACTGAACAGATGCTGTTAGTTTTGTAGCCTGATTTGGTTTCTGAAATGGTTCACATGCATCACTTGTCCAGTCAATGTTATTAACCTTGTAAACATGCAAATAAGAACATTAACCCAGGGTTAATTACTAATCCAGGTTAAAGTAAGAGCAGTGTGAGACAAGAGACGTGACGACCCAAGATTGAAAACGAGCGTGTCTGAAGATGAAGTTCTGCATGTTCTGCTTTTGAGTGTCTGTTGTGCAGGTTTTCAGTAACTGCTTGTTTTCTTCTCTTTCTTCTGTTTGTTTCTCCTCTCTCTCTCTCTCTCTCTCTCTCTGTCACACACACACTGGTTCTATCTCTGTCTTTCTGCATGTGTGTGGATCTTGTTCTTGCAGCTGCTATCTTGGTGACGCAGCTCACCACTCCTTACGTTCGCATCGCTCCGGCCGCTGGAGACAATCGGCTAACAGGTCAGAAACTCACTCATTCACTGTATATGTGTGTGGATGAATTTGAATCTGTCTCTAGCATAATCTTAGCAGAGATAAAGCGCTGATGACATCATCTTGTTCAAGTTTTTTTTGACCAATCAGATTCTCTCTAGGATCAATGTTATTTTTGTATTGTTGATAGTTGTTATTGATATTTTGAAATAATTTTTCAATTTTCCATCTTTATTTTAATTTAATTAAAAGTTTTAGTAATTTTTTTAAAATATGTCTAATTGTCTATATAGTTTTTATTCATTTTTATATCAGTTTTAGTTTTTGTTATTTTAGTACTTTAAGTTAAACCAAATGAAAATGCTAAATGTTGTCTAGGTAACTAGGTGAAATAAAATAAGTTTAAGTTTTTTTTTATTTTATTTCAGTTTTTTTTTTTTCTTATTTCAAAGTTTTTTATGGTTTTAGTTAACGATAATAACCAAATGAGCCTCCACCAACCCAATGTCCTCTTTTAGTAAGAAGTATGTCAAAACAGGAAAGAAATATGCGCCCATTGTTTGAGTTTTTTTAAACGTATGATGCTAAACGTGAATTTAGTTGTTTTTAAGTCCATAAAATCTCTCAGGCAAACGTTTCTTTAAACACACACATATCTCTTTCATTTGTCATCACAAACTCTCTCTGTCATTATCAGACTGATGTGCATGAGCTGCATTTATTGAATTGTGTTACAGTATCTCACAGAAGTGAGTACACCCCTCACATTTTTGTAAACACTACTTTACATTGTAGCAAAGTGTCATTTCTTGAGTGTTGTCACATGAAAAGATATAATAAATATTTACAAAAATGTGAGGGGTGTACTCACCTCTGTGAGATACTGTATATTCAAGGTTAAAACAGACCCAATATTTGTAAGGTTTGATTATATCAGCGGATGAATGTGGTTCTTCAGATTCTGCAAACACATTCACTGACAAACAAAGAGAAAAAATTCTGGAACTTGAATTAATTAAAAGAGAAACACAACTGTATTTCCTGTGTTTACTACTGAAGCAGGAAGTTAAGGGTTCTGGCCCCATCCCTGAGCAGGAAATGATGTCATCAGTATTCTGTACATTTTTAATCTGCTGCTCTATTTTATTTGATCAGTGCACACTTTCAGTCGTACACCAGCATATAGATGATGTTAGATAACAATGAAATGTTATGTTTAAATATGAAATGAGGCATTATCTAATCAAATATGCACTGATTTGCAAACATTTCCAGAACAAATCTGGACACTGGATAAAGCCAAGATTAAAATTCTTGTTTGATTTTGTTGACAATATTAGATTTAAAGGCTTTTACTGATGGGATTTTATATTTCTCGTTTTATCACTCCACAAATCAGAAAACACTGTCAACAGACAGAAAATAATTCATTTTTACCATGTTTTTAGGAATAAATGTTGAATAAATAAATGTGAATGATATATGAACAAACCCCTCAGTAAAAACCTTCAGAATATAGATTGGAATAAAACTCTACAATTTGGAATTTATACGTGTTGCTGAAGTGGGGGAAAAAACTCATTTGCCTTTAAAGATTTGCATTTTTACCATGTTTTTAGGAATAAATGTTGAATAAATAAATGTGAATGATATATGAACAAACCCCTCAGTAAAAACCTTCAGAATATAGAGAGGAATAAACCTCTAAGTTTGGTGTATGTAAGTGTTACTAAAGTGGAGAAAAAAAAACTTTTAAAGATATATATTGTAACTGAAATCTACAGATGCAAATGGATAAAGTGCAATAAAATAAACACTTTTTCATTGTTTTCTTTCCACTAGTCTGAATGAAGACATGTTATGGAAGCAAAATAGATCAAAATATCTAAATTGAGCCGTGCATGAAGTGTAGTGTCTTGCCTCAAACAATCTTCTGTATGACCTTTGACCTTTGGTTGATCTCAGGCGCGGCGACGCACAAACCCAACGCAGTGGAGCCGGAGAAACAGACCGACCACACGGTGAAGATCGCCGGCGTCATCGCAGGAATACTGCTCTTCGTCATCATCTTCCTCGGCGTGGTGCTGCTCATGAAGAAACGGTAAGAACCTCAACACACACACACACACACACACACACAGTGAAGATGAGTTACACTGACTTCACCACGGTTAAGGGTGATGACACATCAGAAAGTACAGTTAACCAAAGTTTGGACATACGTGACTCAGTTCATGTTAAAAACCTTTAATCTAAAGACCTCTCCTTAAATGTGTGAAATTACACTCAAAACATATTTAGGCTAAAATGTAAGATTTATGTATTTGAATTGCATTCAAATTTTCTATTCATTCAGATGACAAAGTTTTAACATAAACACTTATAAACTTAATATGATGCTTGTTGATATTTGTCAGTCATACATTATTGAAAGAGGCCAAATTTCTGTAATAGTGCTATTAATCTGAAAATGTTTTAAATACACAATTACTAGGTTTATATATTTATCATCAAATAATTAATAATATCGTTAAATCTCATACATTTCAACTGATTGAATATTGCTTGTTCCACAGCTAGTCATATTTTAACCATGCTCATACTTTTTAACCATGTTTTTACTTGGTTTTAAATGAACAAGTATTATTGTTTTTACAATGAACAGATTTATGCATAAATAAATGCATTTTAAAAATGTGATTTTTAAATAAAATCAAATAGATGCAAATAGTTAATCATAAACTATGCCATTCTTTTTGGGAATGCAGTGTTTCATATGTAGTTTATGTTAAATCTAATCCAAATTCATGAAAATTATTATATGCAATTGAAATAAATGCTACATTATGCCTCACATAGGACAAAGAGGATTAAGATGTGAAGCAATTCAAATACATAAATCTTAAATTTAGGCCTAAATATTTTTTTGTTTGTTTGTTTAGTTTTGCGCTAGTGTGTAGGTGAGGTACATTGAATCGCTGACACGAGAGAATAGTTTAGTCTAGCCTTTAATGGGGATGGCCAACACAACAACAACAACAACAAGCACACGTGGGTCATCGGGGTTACGAACAACGTCAGGAGTCACGTCACGATCCACGTCAAACTTCGCATACTGGCACCGCCCATTTTCCCTCCAGAACATACCCCCTCTTCTAAGGCACCTGTGGACGTTTGAAACAGACAAAAAAGGGGAGAAACAAAAAGGTGACATGTGACAACACAAGATGAATCAATGGAACCATCTGTCTAGTGCCAACAGCACGGCAGGTCCTTATGGAGCCTTACAGAACACCAAATGCAAAGCATCAACACAACTTCCTTAAAGCAAAGCAAGGATACGGGTGAAGGAAGCCCATCTAGTGCAGCTCATAATCCTTTAACTTGTCGGGAAACCGACGGAGACGGCTTGTTAATCTGTTAAGCGAACCCTATAAGAAGCACGCCGCAACTGGGAACCCCTAAACTTATGGACGTTGCACCACGTCCCGTCTGAACTAAGCACAAGATATCTGATTCGAGCCTGTGACTTGTTACGGTCACTATACAAATACACAAGATCGCCAGGGCAAATATCAAGGCTAAGTGCACCCCGACTCAGTGGAGCTTTAGCTTTAACACTGTGGGGGTGGTTAGCCAGGCGTTGCGCATGCTGCAACGCAATCAGTTCCCGGTCATGCACCAGTAACTGTTCGAGAGAGAACGGCTATTTAGCCGAGCAGCAGCTACAGACAACAGCAAGGGGGTGACGACCCCACAGTGTGGTTCTAGTTGCAAAATCTCGCCCTGTAGCTCCTGGATGGCCTTTTCGGCCACCGGATTTTTGTTGATATTTTTAGCATCGCCAACCTCAATGGCCAGCCTGTATTGAGTAAGCACTGTGTCCTTGGCCAGTGCTTAAAAACCTGGTTCTGGGTCAGTTCTAACTATAGCAAAGGGGCCACAATCTCAGGTGGATAACAGCTGGATTGCTCCACTGCGAACACAGGGGACTTCGCCAGTGCGGCACATTGGTGACATCCCTTACTGGTAAGCTGGATGGCCGAATCCATGTCCAGCGCGTAGAAGTACCGGCCAATAACAAGTCTCAACTGGTGAGCCGAGGTCTGATCTAACCTAATGTGCAATGACATAAGCAACCCATGCAGTACTGACCTCGGAACAACGATGCATTCGGTAGTGTTTGACAGTGGTGTGTCACACCGCACAACTAACAGCCCATCACTTGCTAAGGTAGCAGTATTTAAATACCGTTTCACATCTTTGACATTGGTAACTCTCTTGGAAGGGCGTGTACCCTGCCGAAGATGTGGAGGTCTGGACACTCAGCCTGAATAGACACCCACATGGCTCTATTGGCAAAGGGCACCTTTTGAGCTCCCCGCAAGATGTCGGCAACGTCAGTACGGCACACGACAGAGACCATGGATTCACAGACGAAGCTACACACCTGACCTGCCGGACTGTCACATTGTGCAGAATGGCGACTAGCATAATCTGAAGGGAGAATAACAGCCCCAGCAACATGACGAACAGAGACCTGAAAGCAGCTTGCAGTAGACAAGAAAGTAGTAACGCGTGGGCTCGCAGAAAATTCCCACCTACACAGCTTCTCAAACGCCTGTACGCATGGTTTACTGTCAGTGAGCACACACGCCTTCTGTGATGACTGAATAATACATGGACCAAAATGCTTCAGGGCAGCGGCTAAAGCTAGGGCCTCAATCTCACAGGGAAGCCAATTGATCTGATTTTTGCGAAGCTTAGCGCTAAAATGTCCGGCGATCAGCAACTTTTCCTCCCTTGTAACATATATTGCTGCGCCCACCATGAGTGACAATCCAAAGTTGATCATCAGGTTGTGATATTGTCATAGTGCAACTAGTGGATAACGCCTGCTGAGCCCTTTGAAAACACTGGAGGAGCTCGTCTGACCACACAACTGCAGCCGTCAACTCACCACCAGTGACCATGTTGTCGAAGCGGGCAAGGATCGACACACAACACTTAAGAACACGAGCTAGGACTTTATACGCACCAATAAAGGACTGTAGGCCACTAACAGTCGCTGGAGGGGTGCACGAGGCCAATGATGCAATGCAGTGCGAACTGGCACGAATAGTACCCTGACTCCAGACCAACATTTTGCCCCAACTGGGGCAACAACCGTCTTACTGGGAGATAAGCACAGATTGCATGCCTGGAGAGCCACACTGCAAGAAGATCCTCAAGGGTATCGGCACCACAGAACAGGTCATCAGCGCCATTTTAGCCCCTAAACTGTAAACTGAAGACCTCATCAAATTCCCTATAGACCTCCCGAAATGTATCTCTAATGTCCGCCGTCATAATGCCATTGGGGTCTAATGAGATGAGGTCAGAGGATAGTGTTGTACTGTGCATACTGGGCTTGCGAGCGACAGCTTGAGGAACTTCCAACTGGGCTTTTTCAGTTTGGGACTCCGGTATGTAGGTCATTCGAACACGGCATACATGATCATGTTTTCTAATGCCCTGTAGTGCGTCAGTCAGATTGGGAATTCTGATTTTTCAGAATACCCCAAAAAAACAACGATGGAGCAAACCAGTGTGCACAGTCCTGTGAGGTGAGGTACATTGAATCGCTAATGAATCTAGACAAAGCTCATGTGTTTATTTGTCACGTTTTGATCTGCACATACTGTACATTAGTATTACATTTCCATGCATACATTCCCTAGTGAAAAAAAATATAATAAAATGTATTTAAAATGCATTTATTTCATGCTAAGTATGCTACAAATACATTTACATATTTATGTACTGATAAAAAATGCCCTGCAATTGTACTTTTACTATACTAAACTAGTATACTTAAAGCCTGCTAAATTGGAATAACTAATTTTGTACTTAATGCACTTGAATTGTGCAGAAGTAGTGCTAAAGTCCAACTAAAGATGCACTTAGTATATTTATGCTAAAGTGGAACTATTGCAAGTGTACTTTAGGTAGCCTACACTTTAAATATTTTGCATTTAAAGGCCGATATTATTCAAAGACCACACAACCTTAATCAATATTGACATTAAAACACATTTTAGGCTTAATATTAAGAAATGTGCTTTGTGCACAAGTAGTACTCCAAATAAAGTCTCGAGCGACATGTCACTAAATATGTTAATAGATTTGAACTATACTTAGTATGAAATAAATGCTTTTTAAATATATTACTTTTTTACTAGGGTTTGACTGATGCTTTTTTCCAAAACGAATTAAATTGCATTCAGGCTTTACGTGTTTTCAATGCATGCATTCCCTGGAAATCCAAGAAGCTACAGGAAGAAACTCTGTTATTTCAGTCCTGTGACTATTATTCTAACCTGTGCATTAATATTAACGAGGAAGGAGCAGATGTGTCCAAACTTTCGTCTCAGTCAGATCAGGACTTTGTGGAAAACCGCAGAGAGCCAATCAGATTGTCTGGAGTTTAACCGCAGATATTAATAATAGATTTTCCTCCCGATTTCTACCTGACCTTTCATCCGCATTGTCTATGCGACACTGAATTATTAATCTAATTATGTTGATAAGCCTGGTTAAAATGCTGTGTAATGGCCTGATAAAGAGCCGTTCTCCCGATGACCCTGCATCTAAAATATGAATTACATATAGTTTTAGACTGTGAGACTCATACATGTCTATCTAAACGTCACACACAGTTCTGTCTGTTGTCATCATCTCTGTAATACAGAGTTTGCATTATTAAAATGCAGTTATATTAACATAATATTAATTGAAATGCTATAAAAACACAAAAAATTAAGCTGCATAACATTAAACTGACAACTCTTTTGGGTTAATCTGTATTTTTTAAGGAGTGAGAGAGGTTGAGAAGCGCTGCTGTAAAGTCATCCGTTCTGTTTCTGAATGTTGTTTGCATGAAGAGACGGGTTTATTTCACACACGCGTGTTCAATAATCCCAAACACCGGATTCACCAGATTTCCCTCCCGGAGAGATGAGCGCTGATCACTCCGCAGACATTTTAATTGAATCCCGTTCAATATGCTTTAATCAGATGAACGAGCGCGATTGAATCTCTCGCATCTATTTGGTTTAATTTGCTGAATTAGATTAGAACGTGAGGAGAACATGCTAATTCCTCATTTAAGGCCGAGAGCACGCTCTGGACGCTGCATCTGGTCATTCACAGAGCAAATGTTTTCATACTCCTCTAATTACATCCTGAAAAAATAGGAGATGCACTGAGGAAGGTGAATTAATGTTGGTTTTATTGCTAATGTACAGTGTGTTCTGATGTATCTGTGCTCTGACTGACCTTTCACACATGACATCGTCCTCATAAAGACTTATTAATGCACATATGAATGCTCACAGACAGATTATAGATGAAGAGCAGCTACATCTGTTATAATCTACCAGTTCACAGTAAGAAAGAAGTCTCTTCTGCTCAGCAGAGCTGCATTTATTTGATCATGAATGCAGTAAAAATGTGAAATATTATTAGAATGTAAACCAGCTGTTTTCTATGTGAATATGTGTTAAACTGTAATGTATTTCTGTGATGCGCAGCTGTATTTTCAGCATCATTACTCCAGTCTTCAGTGTCACATGATCTTCAGAAATCATTCTAATATGCTGATTTGCTGCTCAACAAACATTTCTGATTATTATTAATGTTGAAAACAGTTGTGCTGCACAATATTTCCGTGGAAACCATGATTCACTACCAAAAACAAATTATTTTATTCACAGAGGATGCATTAAATTGATCAAAAGTGACAGTAAAGACATTTATAATGTTAGAAAACATTTCTTTTTCAAATAAATGCTGTTCTTCTGAACTTTCTGTTCATCTGTGAATCCTGGAAAATAAAATGCATCACGCTTTTCACAAAAATATTTAGCAGCTCGACTGTTTTCAACATTGATAATACTAATTAAAAAAGATTAAATAAATGATTGAATAAATGAATATTCAATTCAGTATTTGATTACTAATATATATTTTTAATTATAAATAAAATTCAATAATTTTAATTAAGAATATAAATTCTAAATTATTATAATTATGTAAATATTAATTAATTGTAAATATGAATGTTATTAATGTATTTAAGAACTTTCAAACGTACTTTTTTATTTTTTTATATAATTTGTAATTTTAATTAAATGTAAATATTAATATACATTTTTTATTAAAAAAATAATGTACATATAAATTAATTTTAAGTTAATATAAATGTATGTTCAATTTGAAATCAGCTAATCAGAATGATTTCTGAATATCATGTGACACTGAAGACTGGAGTAATGATGCTGAAAATGAAATAAATTACATTTTTAACACATATTCACATAGAAAACAGCTGTTTTACATTGTAATAATATTTCACTGTTTTTACTGTATTTTTGATCAAATAAATGCAGCCTCGGTGAGCAGAAGAGGCTTCTTCAATCTAGTGTATGTTAGTTTTGAATCAGCTATTGATCCACTCGGACAAAAACAAACTCACACAGTCCAACCAAAACGTATTCAGACACCTTCAACATTTCTCACTTTATCACAGTTTATTCACTATAGTTTAGAAAACGGTAATAAAATATGACAAGAACAAATTCATCTTGATAATGTCAGATAACTTTGATAGAGATGTATGTAATGAATTCGGTTGAATACCAAGCAGTGCTTCATTTTGTTCAGTCTGTGGTGTAAAAATATCATGTTAGCAATTAAAGAAAAACACTTCAGCAAAACAATCATTTTTGATCCAGTAGTCTACTGTATGAAGACTTTTTGAGTGTAATATGTCACAGTTTACTTTATTTTGCTCTCCTCACTTACATAAATGAACTACAGTGTCCTGCACACACTAGTAAATAAACATCAACAATTATATATCTGCTGTCTGAATAGGTTTTGGTTTGAGTGTACTGTATATAAGTCATATGCCGCTCTGATTGGTCAGCTTGAGTCACATGGGTTCATCTCTCTCTCACGAATGCCACCATGTCTGCTTCTGTTCATTTTCTATCATCTCGTAACATTAATATTTTTTACTTTTTCTTTCCTTCCATCTTCATCTTCCCCTCCACTGCTTAAACCCCTCCACCACCTCACTGGGCAGGAGAACCTATCAGTCCTACACTTACTACCTGTGAGTAAAACACCTTTGTACACTGTTAGTGCCGTGCTATGCTCGACCTGCATGACTCCAGGGCTCCAGAGTTAACATCCAGCCCTGCATTTCAATCCCAGAGCGTTATCTGTAATTATGATCTTCAGCTGATATTGCTTATTGATGTGATCGTCCATCATCTGTCTGTGAATGTCAGAGCCTTGATATGATTACTGATGGTTCGTCTGCAGTCGATGTGATTGAGCGTTGTAGCTTGTAGATTATTAGAAGAACCACTTTCCCAAGGAAACTTCTCCTTGTCTTTCTGTTGCCCAGCTCAGGGAAGGGAAACGTGCTTTTCCCAAACCTGGAATTACCCTTCGTCTCATAAATCATCATCATCATCATCATCATCATCATCATTATTAATCGCAGTCGTCACATGCTTCCGGCGTTTGGCTCCAGTTTTCCTGCATGGTTGGTGTGCGTTGCATGAAGTGCATCATCCTCATGTTTAATGAATGCTTGATCTGTGCTGTTTGTTTGTTTATTTGGAATTTTGTTCAGACCAGAGCCATTTATTAAAAAAGTAACTAGTACCATTCGAAAATACTGCGCTACAGAAAATAAACAATTTAGCTCTTTTGTGAGATTGAATGCAGCCATGAGTTTCTATTTTCATTTTAATTCAAGTTTTAGTTTGTCATTTTTATTAGGTTTTGTTTTAGTTTTTCTTTTCTTTTTTATTTCAGTTTTAGTTTTAGTAATAATTTTAGCGCTTCAACTTAAACTTATTTTATTTCAGTAACTGCCAGGACAACATTATAACTTTTATAAGTTTTTTATTGAATCTATTTTATTTTATTTATTTTTATTTTTTCAAATATATTTTCAGTTTTCATTTTAATTTTAGTTCAAGTTTTAGTATTTGTATGTGCTTTTTCCATTTTTATTAGTTTTTTATTATTATTTTTCTATTTATCTTTTATTTCAGTTTTAGTAATTTTAATACTTCAACTATTCAACTAAATTATTTTATTTCAGTTAGTGTCAGGCATGTAATTTTGATTAAGTTTAAGTTTTATATTTAATCAAATGTTTTATTTTATTTATTAAAAGGTTTTTATACATATTTTCAGTTTTCATTTTAATTTGATGTGTTTTTGTCATTTTTATTTTTTATTTTTTATTTCTATTTATCTTTGTTTTTTTATTTCCATTGTAGTTTTAGTCATTTTAGTATTTCAAATTAATCTTATTTTATTTCAGTTAGAGTTAGGACAACATTTGATTTTTGTTCAGGTTTTAGTTCATTATTAATCTAATATTTATATTTTATTTCACCTTTTATTAACAAAAATTATTTTTATAGTTTCAGTTTATAACACACAGTCAGTGTCTGATTACAGAATCAATAACTCTTATAAACCTTTTTTTAATAAATGAGTGAAAGGGAATTACTGTAACAATCTGACCCACTCATTGAATCAACAGAAGTGTCTCTTATCACTTGACTACAAGTTTTTATTTTTGCGATACAGAAATTAATTTTGTTGCAATAGATACTTTAAAACACTCACACACACACACACACACACTCACATACACTCACATTAATATTTATATTATTTTATATAATTGTATATAATTTAGCTTTTCATTAATTCACAAAAAATAAAAAGTAGATTTAAAAAAAAATTAAATTAGTTTTTCTTTTAGTTAATGAATTTTTCTTTATTTTTATACTTTTATTTTTCATTTTAATTTTAGTTAGTTTTAGTACACTCTAAAAAATGCTGGGTTGTTTCAA
>NW_015546167.1:0-3285 GCF_001515605.1 Sinocyclocheilus anshuiensis | reverse complement strand
AGCATTTTTTAGAGTGTAATTTTGGTGTGTTTTGTAATTTTTATTCGTTTTTGTTGTTTTTTTTATGTCTATAGTTTGTATTGTTTTCAGTTTTACTTATTTTAGTTCATCAAGATGTGCATTAACCAAATGAAAATAAAAAGTGTTTCTGTTGCAGCAAGCTTAAATATTGTAATAATAAATAACTGAATTTATTTGATTTGATTTCAGTTAATGCTTATTTTAGGTGACTTTTCTATGGTTTTATATTTTAGTTTGGTTAGGGTCACATGGACTCTTTTATCATGTTTTATTGAAGGCTTATTTATTGTGTTCATTTTTGTCTAACTTTGTAGAATTTACAATAGATAATCTTTTAGGGAACAGATTTTCACTATAGACTTCTGTTACAACTGTAGCATGTTGTAGCATGTTTCTAAATGTGCAGGCTGTTGTTTTCATAACAGCTGCTTTATAGATGAATAAAACTGCGTCCTTGCATGCACTAATAGTTAATGTTACTCTGAGAAGCTGTTAGTTAATTCTAATGGTTATGAGTTAATAGGTTCATGTTGAGGTTAACTCTGTAGCTCCTCTAAATCTCTAGGCTAGTCTTAACCCATTTAAATCCCAAATTTTTTCCCAGACATGAAAATATCCGAATCATGTGTCATTAGTAACCCTTTGAAATAATCAAAAAAAAAATTTTTTTTGAAAGTTTTTTTGGAAAAGTGTGTGAAAAATTGTGTTTTATGGTCAGTCACAATTGTGAGCGGTGGGATAATGTGCATACTGAATTAACATAAAAAAATTGTTATATATCATAGCTCTATGATTTTTATCACATTCTATTATGCATAAAAAAAACCTTATACAGCACTGATAGGAATACTGAGATAAAAGACAAAAAATACAACATATTTCAAAATTGTTACTTTTTTGTAACATATCATCAAAAATGTTTAGTGCTACCAATATTACAACATCAGTATTTTAACTTATTTGTAACATTTGAACTTTTAATTAAGTTTGATCACATTCTAGGGTTACTATTATGCATAAAAACCCTTATACAACACTGATAGGAATACTGAGATAAAAGACAAAAAATACAACATATTTCAAAATTGTTACTTTTTTGTAACATATCATCAAAAATGTTTAGTGCTACCAATATTACAATATCAGTATTGTAACTTATTTGTAACATTTGAACTTATAATTTAGTGCAATATTTTGTCATTGCAACATTTTAGTGCAATTTTCATTAACAACTGCAATTGGATTTATAACTCACTGTTATCCCACCGGTCACAACATGTTTACTCATTCTATGACCACACTCAACAAAACTGAATATATGTGAATTCATATATTAATACTAGACACCCTAAAAATAATGTGTACCAAAAATCTTTGTTAACATACTTTATGCTTTGATGCAGCCATCATCTTCTCAAAGTGCAAACAGTTTAAACAAATTAAACTGCTCTGGTCATGTGAAACTGCACATATTTAAATTAGACCCTTTATTTTTTTCCATATTTGCAGGAAGTGCACTAAAACATCAGTCAGTAAGGTTTTTAGAGCTTTATAAATTAAAACCTTTTTTACGGTCACTATTGAGACCGGTGCATGGGATTAAATGGGTTAATCTTTCTGGATTTGCTGTAATAAAGTGTGGGATTGTTTGACATGTTGTGATTTAGTGTTTATCTCTGGTTTAATTGTAGTTTAGTGTTGTGTCGTGTCTTTAGTCTCTGTTGGCTCTCGCTCATGTACTGATCCCAGACCAGCGGCACAGCATGCATCCCACAATTCCCCACTGTTCCCTGCGTCTGAGCGGCTCTAATGAAGACGCTCGCGTTAAACGCCTACAACAGCCGCGCTCGTGTGTGAGAACACAATTTCCAGCATGCCGATCTTTCCTCTGCTGGATGCAATCAATTAGGACTGTGTGTGTGTGTGTGTGTGTGTGTGTGAGTGAGTGTGTGTGTGTGTGTGTGTGTGTGTGAGTGAGTGTGTGTGTGTGTGTGTGTGTGTGTGAGTGAGTGTGTGTGTGTGTGTGTGTGTGTGTGAGTGAGTGTGTGTGTGTGTGTGTGTGTGTGTGAGTGAGTGTGTGTGTGTGTGTGTGTGTGTGTGAGTGAGTGTGTGTGTGTGTGTGTGTGTGTGTGAGTGAGTGTGTGTGTGTGTGTGTGTGTGTGTGAGTGAGTGTGTGTGTGTGTGTGTGTGTGTGTGTTTGTGTGTGTGTGTGTGTGTGTGCACTTGTGCTTGTGCTTGTGTGTGTGTGCGTGTGTGTGTTTGTAGGTAATTGTGCATGTGCGTGTGTGTGTTTGAAATAGAAATAAAATTTGACTTCACAATTGTAAGGCCTTAAAATATAAAGCTGAAGTTCATATACACTGTTAAAAAATACACTCTAAAAAATGCTGGGATAAAAAACAACCTTTGCTGGGTTATTTTGGCAAACCAGCGTTGGGTAAATATTGGACAGAACACATGCTGGGTTATTTTGACTCAACTATAGTTTCAAAATTACAATATTGCTGGCTTAAAATGGTGTGGAAATTAGAAATCACACACAGAATTACTAGAAGTAACGGTAATAATCAAAAGATGAACATTTATTTAAAAGACCAATTGAATTTATTTGGATGAATACAGCATAGTTTACAATATTACATACCAGGGCCATCGAGAATGAAAGATGCTCAGGACATTTGACGGTCATCACGAAAGCTTATAATTTGCACGTGTTTTAAACATTCAAGAGATTTTAAAGCATTCAATCGCAAGAAGAACTCAACTAAGCGAACCCTGAATTGAGTTCTCTTTCGCATCTTCTTGCACTTGAACGAACACATAGACCTCGCCAATTTAAACATTTAAGTGCAAAAAGATGCAAAAGAACTTCGATTGCTCCCCCTTCCACTGCCCCCGCTGGTTTGTGTTCCTACTGTGTTTCAGAGTGGCAGCTGTCATCAGAGTGGCAGCTGTTTACCCCTGACGACGGCCAGACGATGAATGGATGCTTGCTACGGATTTTGAACATTTTGATGCATTTTCAAAGCAGCAACACAGAAGAGCACATGCGTCTATTCGTCACGACTGTAATGCAAAGCTTGAAAAGAACACGGGAGTCACTTTCTGCGAGCAGAAATGAGATATAAATTCTCTCTGCTGCAGCCCGTCAGTCACGCTGTAAAGGCGGAAATACACAGTTTGACCTATTCATATGTCACTAAAGGGATAGTTTACCCCAAAATGAAAATTACCCCATTATTTACTCACCCTCAAGCCATCCTA
>NW_015546166.1:0-3099 GCF_001515605.1 Sinocyclocheilus anshuiensis | reverse complement strand
GAAGCCAATGTTTGAAAATATACCCTTATTTTATCAAGAAGTATTTAGTGCATGGGCTGAGTTTTTAATGGACGTGAGGTATGAGTGTGAACATATAAATCAAATACACAAGCAGCCAATATTTCTGAATCCAAAGATACGGATGAAAGGGAAAATGTTTTATAATAGACTGTACATGAAAGTGGGAGTAAGACAGGTAAAGGATATGGCATATGAATATGTGAGAGGGTTTTTGCCAAATAGAGCTATTTATGACTACGTGGTGGATTGGGATGGCGAAATTGAAAAATCAAAAGTGGATTCTGTATGTGAAAATATTAAAACAAGCTTGCCCAGGATTCGGGTAGAAATGATTGAGAGAGAGACTGTTAAACCAGGGAATTGGGGAATGCCAGAAATGTTTATTGTGCAAAAAAATAGTGAAAAGAAATGTCTGACTGATATAATGACGAAAACTATATATAGAATATTTGTGAAAAAGGAAATTAAATTGCCTGCATCAGAAGCTGTGTGGCCAAAACTGTTCCCAGGATTTAATGTAAAGTCAGTATGGAAGAACTTAAGTGTCAAGTATAATGGACTGGAGTGTGAAAACTTAGATTTTAAATGAAGACATAATAGAATATACACGAAGGTGGTGATTCATCAAATTAATAAGAATGTGAATAGATAATGTGATGTATGTAAGACTGATACAGAAACATTAATGCATGTCTTTTTTTAATGTAAAGAGCTGGATGTCTTTCATGAAAAACTGAAAAAATTGATAAAGGATGACTGGGGAAAAGAGGTAAAAGGAGATGAATGGAGAAAATTGTTTTTATTCGGTGAATGTAACAATTGTAAAGATATGAAGGTTAATTTGTGTAATTACATTTTAAGTCATGCAAGATATGCAATTTGGGCAAGAAGGAATTTGGCATATTTTGAAGGGAAAAAAGTGGACATTAATGTGATGTTCAAAACTGTGATGAGAAAGTGTTTTTTTAATGTGGAAATATCTGAGCAAAGATGTTTTTGAAAAAGTTTTCATTAATGGATGTGGACTTGTATGTGTGGATGACAAAGGAGGGTTAAATTTAAATTTCTAAAAGGGAAGAAACAAAAATGTCATGATAAATAAGGCGTAGGAAGAATGTATGTATGGAAATTGTATGGTGATGGGATTGATGGATCTTGTATTTATGTAATGCTTTGATGGTTATGATACTCTACTTTAAATGTGAATTGTATGGATTTGATACTTTTGATAATAAAAAAATAAAAAATAAAAAAAAGAAGCTCGTCCGATCTCGGAAGCTAAGCAGGGTCGGGCCTGGTTAGTACTTGGATGGGAGACCGCCTGGGAATACCAGGTGCTGTAAGCTTTTGCTTTTCCTTCACTACTCAGCTAACACACATCCCCAAGGCTCAGCTTTGATGGTTGCTCCTTTATCCTTTTAAACCGATTGCTTACATTTTTTCTTTCTTTTCATTTTGCTTTTTCTGTGCCGCCTTTCTGCTTGCGGTGTGACGAAGGACAGCTCAGCCTCGTCATTCTCGCTTTCTCCTCCAGGGGGCGACTGACAATCTTTTTTCTCTCTGTACAACAAGGCTGTCCAAACTCGGTCCTGGAGGGCCACTGTCCTGCAGACTTTAGCTCCAACTTGCCTCAACTCACCTGCCTGGATCTTTCCAGTATGCCTAGTGAGACCTTGATTTGCTGGTTAAGGTGTATTTTATTGCTGTATTTTGGATCAAAGAAATGCAGGTTTGGTGAGCAAAAAATAATTATTTCAAAAACATTAAAAATCTTAAAAAGATTTTGAACAGTAAGATTTTTAATGTTTTTTAAAGAATAATTTTTTGCTCACCAAACCTGCATTTCTTTGCCTGGGAGGTGCTGTTCTAAGTTGGTTTAAATCCTTTTTAACTAATAGAAGATTTAGGGTTAAAATAGGTAATTGTACTTCATCTCTGGGTCTTTCAACATGTGGTGTTCCTCAGGGCTCGATTTTAGCTCCTACTCTTTTTTTCTCTATATTTACTTCCTCTGGGTTCTGTGTTTAGAAAGCATGGAGTTTCTTTTCATTGTTATGACGATGACATGCAAATATATTTACCAGTTACTAGGAAAAAAGAAAGTGCTGTAAATACCTTATCTGCTTGTCTTGATGATGTTAAATCCTGGCTTTCTAAAAATGTTATTTTCTTAAACACAGATAAAACGGAGGTCATAGTTTTTAACTCCTCAAGCCCCAGGCATCAAAATCAATTTGATCTTAAGCACCTAAATTAATTTACTTCCCCTTCAGTGCGAAATTTGGGTGTAGAGTTCGATAATTCTTTAAAATTCGATAAACAGATCAGTTCTGTCGTAGGCTCCAGCTTCTTCTACCTTCGGTCCCTTTCTAAAATTAAACCATTTCTTTCTGTAGTTTCCTTAGAGATTGCCATCCATGCCTTCATCACGTCACGGCTGGATTACTGTAACTCGCTGTACTATGGCATTTCAAAAACTCAAATTTCTCGTTTACAGGTAGTACAAAATGCAGCAGCTAGATTTCTGAAGGGGTGTAAAAAATTTGATCATGTTACACCCATTCTGAGATCCCTGCATTGGCTGCCTGTTCAGTACAGAATTGAGTTTAAAACTCTTCTATTTGTCTACAAATCATTGAACAATTTAGCTCCGCCTTATCTTACAAACCTACTTCATCCCTACATCCCCACAAGACGATTACGATCCGAGGAAAAACTTCATCTCCTGATCCCTCGCACTCGTCTAAAGACGAGAGGAAATAGAGCGTTTGAAGTGGCTGGTCCTACTCTCTGGAACAACTTACCATCTCATATTAGAATGGCCTCCACTCTACCTGTGTTTAAATCTTGTCTAAAAACTCATCTTTTTACTTTGGCGTTTATTAATTGATTTCGTTATAGTCATGTTATGTGTATTTGACATTATGCTATTAATATTTTACTTATTGTATTTGTACAGAGTGTACAGCACTTTGGTCGGCTTTTAGCTGTTTTTAAATGTGCTTTAGAAATGAACTTGAACTTGAACTTGAACTTTGATCCAAAATACAGCAATAAAATACACCTTAACCAGCAAAT
>NW_015546165.1:373070-373535 GCF_001515605.1 Sinocyclocheilus anshuiensis | reverse complement strand
GATTCTTTAATCCCTAACCCTAACCCTAACCCTAACCCTAACCCTCTGCTTACCAGATCAGTCCTTTCGGAGTCAGACAGGATAGATGACCACTCGGCTGGGTCAACTGGAGGAGCTTCTGATCCATAGTGTAGGCTGAAAGTTGAAAAGGAGTAGATGTGATAGATCCCAATGGCCACAAGTAGCATGACCTATAAATGAAATTACATTAAAAAAAAAATTCTATATTCTACAGTAAACTGAGCAAATACAATGGCTGCTGTACTATTAACTTGCCTGCTACATCTGCTGAGGTTGAAACGGACTTTGAAGGAACAGCAGGATCCGTGGATGCAGATGCTAGTAAGTGCTCCTCACCTGCAGAGGATGGATCTGATGAAAAACAAAAATAATAAAAGCTAGCCATGTTAGAAGTCATATTAGAAGGTAATGCAACGGTCTGTTTGGGGGGGGGGGGGGGGAACC
>NW_015546165.1:369342-372653 GCF_001515605.1 Sinocyclocheilus anshuiensis | reverse complement strand
GGGGGGGGGGGAGAACCCTCACAAAAGTCATGGGTTACCCATAAAACTATATTGATCTGGGATGGTTGATAGTCACCTGCTGTATCAGCTGTAACACTGGCATTTGGGCCTGGTTGCGTTGGTTGTGCCCCACCTCCAAAATATTTCAACAGAGCTCCTAGGGAAGTTTCACAAGGGTATAGTTGAGGGTACAGAACATTTAAACAAATTATTAAACACAGTAAGCCATCTGTACACAACTTAAATCTATAGCTAATTGAGGCATAATGATATCTGAATATAATAGCAAAGACCCCAAAGGTAGGATAATGTAGATAGTTAAGTTAAGTTTTTTTCAGTACCAAGTTTATGGAACAGAAGCTTGTTTTTATTACAAAAATAAGCACCCAGGAAACTGTTTACATAGAAGATAACTAATCTAAAACTAGCCAAGTAATGTTGTATTATAATATATTAAGATGTCAAAGGCCATTTACGGATGTTTAGTCAATCATGAACTTTCCTAAAATAAGACATGATACCAAGACTTCTTATTAACATTAGCTCACAACATAGCCTTTAGTTTACTTGAAATCTTAACATGCCTTTCTTGTCACTTTTTTCCCCCTTCTCTGAACCAGAAGGATGTCCGGTGACATTTGTGACGTTTTGCTGCAATGCGGCAATCTCTTCAAATCACCTTCAATAATCAGTCTGGCGGTGTTTGTGCCCTGCTACAGCCCATTAGTATATTTTCTTTGATTTAATATTGCGTTTTTGTATAATTACCCTCAACCATTTGTCCATTAACAATCACCAAAAAACAAACCTATCATTTTACGTGCTCTTAGGGGCCCCCTAGTGGCCACAAGCAGATGCTTAGTTTTGCACCAAAGCAGCTGTAATTTTGTGCGAAGTTGAAACCATTATAAACGAAGACAGATTACTAAACTATCAGATGACCCAGGGGTTACATGATTGCCTGCATATACAGCAGAAATAATCCAGAGGACAAACAGCACTAGGCCTAAAGAGCATTAATATTAGTGTAGACAAGGGACTACAATATCGTGCCTTTTCTGCACCCTTGTTCCAAGAACATTTACTGGTAGACACTCCGGTCTTCACAGAAGTTGTCAACAAAAGGAGAACTTCACATGACAGGCCGAGACTTCTGGATTAGTTTTAATGCTGTAAGGGAACAAGTCAAAGTAAGAACACCACAAGGTCACAGAACATGTCTGCATTACAAGTAATTAAAGCAACACTAACTTTACCTACAAAAAGTACTGAAACAATTGCAACCCCAACAAACGGCCACAGACTAAAAAAGGCAACAGAATTAAATAAAATAAATAAATAAATAAAAGAGTGGAGCTTGTGTGGAGAACCTTGCAAGCAAAGCAGTCTGGGAAAAAAAAAAAAAAAGTTAACATCTTGTTAATATTGACTTAAATTCAATGCACAGTGACCAACCATCCCTAAAGCTTTTTAAAAGTGCACATTGCCAAAGACTTTTGTTCCCAAATTTCAAACCGCTACATAACTTAGGCATAACTGGCTTTTGATATGCACCTGCAGGTGACTGACACTGCCTTCTGTTCCTTACCAATTAGTATACCTAACATTGGTTGATCAAAGGCTACATTGATCCATGGCTGTATTATCCATAATGTGGTTGTAACCTGCTAAATTCAGAAGTCATAGTTCAGGTTTCAATTAGTTAAGTCCACTTAAACATTCTCCACATTTCAAAGGAGAGTGCAAATGAAGCTAAAAGAGCTTGAAACTCTCCAGCATTCACCTGAATAAATCTCACGTTAAAGTCAGCTACAAGCGGACTGCCATTAAGGTACAGGATAACAGCACATTCAGCTCCTCCAAGATGCCCAGCTGACCTGAGGACAATATGGCACATGAAGTTAACGTTGACCTCAATTCACATGAAATTCAAAAGGAGTTATTTGCAAAACTTGCTGGCTTTGATGTGGGCTCTGGGATGAACTGCAGATGTTCCAGCATGTCCTGTGGTAGAATGCAGTTCGGTCAAGCCAAAGGTGAGCAGAGAGTGGCTTCAGCTTCAGGGCTATGGCTGTGCCAGACAGCAGTAAAAACAAAATGGAAGGGGGGCTGGTACCTTATCTACAGCTTTGTGTTGGCAGACTTTGGCCTTCATAAGAGTCAAGAGCACATTTTAAATTCTGCACGCTAATCAGCAGGTGAACGCTACAAAACCCATGGTTACCATCTAAAACTTTGACGTTTTGCAATAGTCAAACAAAGCTCGCGTTGAAAGTGCAAGCTGTAATTTCTTACCTTCAGATGGTCAACCAGATACTGCTTGGGCTTGGATTAAAGTGCTTTTACTTGCATCAGGGCTTCTTGAAGAAACTGGAAAAATAAAGAGATAGAGATAGAAACTCATAACTTGCAAAAGTCAGAAATGCAATTTGACGGGTTGCAGTTGGTAGCGATGATCCAAATGAACTATTCTGCCTTCACCTTAAAGCGGTTGACCCAGTAATGAGACCAATATGCCAGATGCTGTAAACATACAAGAGACACGGGTTAGTCTTCAGTTCAAGAGGGACTGCTCATCTAGGCAGCTCCTGGAGAATGTTCCTATGCCCTTGTCAGTACCGGATTGTAACAATTAAAATAATTAATTTTAAAAGAAATACTGAGGGTTGTGTAAATGAGGTACAACTGCGAGTTGTAGCATTTAGCCATTTAAAAGGTCAAACAAGGCTAGAAGGGCTTCGAACTCTTGCATGAGCCACATCAACGTGGACTGCAGCCAACGAGTGGACATAAATCCTTAAGGAGAACGGTACATCCAGCTCCATGGTGTCCCGCTTACCTAGGAAACTATCAGATGACCCAAACGACTTGGAGCCTCTGACTACAAATCATCTGCTGATGAAATAACCAGCAATCAAGCCACCAGGAGTTTTTGTGAAAAATGTTATTCACGTGGAAGCAAAATTAAACATGGCACAACTCGCGCACACTTTAATGCAAGAAGCAGACACAGTGTTATAGGAAAGGATAGGAAAGGATAGGAAAGGAAAGGAACATTTGATTTAGGTAAATCAAGGAACAGGACAGCAGCACATCCAACTCCAAATCCCAGCTCACCTAGAAGACATAGTACATGTTAAGTTGATGTTAACCTCATCAACATCAAAACTAGACTGTTGCATATACAACATTTTTAGGCATTACTGAAGAAATTAAACCTGCGGTTTGTGTCCTCTGGTTTGACCAAAGACATGTAGAGTGGGGTAGCATCTGGAATAAAGCCAACATTAGGACTCTGGAATTGCCAGACA